>NC_142800.1:7849487-7924487 GCF_049724085.1 Artemia sp. Qi Xiang Cuo | reverse complement strand
CAGTCATCTTTTGAAGCATGGTGTTGATGTTAATGCAAGCACAAATGATCATGAAAGTCCACTTCATTTTAGCGTCTTTTAGAGGATTTTCTACGAACCGTGAAATTATTGCTCAGAATTTGGTGCTTTAGTTAACTCTAGAGACAAGGATGGGAGAACAAAGCACCTCCTGATGCTTGTTCTTATGGATATATCGAAACAGCGGGGAACTCTGTTGGAATATGGATCTGACATAAATATTATAAGTAAATACAATAAAACAGCTCTCGAGGAGAGTCTAGAGAGAAATTTGATATCGTACCAGATGGATAGTTGAAATCATCGTCAATGAAAATGGGAGCAGCACCAGAGTTACATGTGTGTCAAAAAAATATACGTCGTGAAACAACTTCATTGAATTTTAATAAGTATCATGGCACTTTCAATCTTAAAAACAAATGTGTTACAGAATTAGCAGGAATGAAGAGGAAGAAAATTGCTAATTGCAATATATCATTTTATGACATTTTAGCAAAAGAAAGTGAAAGCTCGATAGCAGCGTGCATGAGGAATGAAAATGTAGTGGAGGCTTCAAACATAGCAAACTATGCAACGGAGTTTCCAATTTATGCTTGCATTACCAAAAGCGTCACTTGAGGAAGGGTATGAAAAGGAATGAAGGCGTTACTTGAAGAAGCACATATGAACTTTTAATTTTGTGTTTAAGAAGTTAATTGCGTTGCCGTATGCACGCTGCGGAAAATATTCGTGTGCTATCTAATCCAGTGAAGATTTGAAAAATTTTACTGACGTTTCTGAGTTCCCGGAAATTCCTAGAGCACCTCACACACAATCAGCTACGCATACAAAAAAGAAGAAAACTGGTGATGAGCCATCATGGCTAATAGAGTCTTTCTACTACGTAAGTGTTTTTTCTGAAATTGGTCCACATTAGTACAGTATTTTTAAAAAAAATAATGCTTTGATTTTTTTGTATTCAGATTTAATATTTTGAAAAATTCGAATTGTATTTTCACTTTAAAAACAAATGCTAGAGAATTAGCAAGAATGAAGAGGAAGAAAATTGCTAATTTCACATATCATTTAAACAGACATTTTAGTTGCAGGAAATGAAAGCTCGATAGCAGCATGCATGAGGAATGAAAATTTAGTGGAGGCTTCAAAACATAAAAATCATGCAATTTGAATTTCCAATTATGCTTAGCATACTAAAAGGTCACTTCAGAAAGGGTATGAAAAGGAATGAGTTACTTGAACAAGCAATATGGAACTTTTAATTTTGTGTGTTTAAGAAGTAATTGGTGTCATTGCATGCATGTAACCTGAAAAAAATATTCAGCTGTCAGCAGTTGAGATTTGAAAAATTTTACGTGTTTTTGAGTTCTAAAATTCCTAGAGGCTAAAATTCTAAATTAGCCGATATTTTGCATACAAAAAAGAAGAAAAATTGGTGATGAGCCATCATGGCTTAATAGAGTCTTCTTTTCTACTACGTAAAAGCGTTTTTTCAAAATTGAACTACATTAGTAACAGTATTTTAAAAAAAATAATGCTTTGATTTTTTTGTATTCAGATTTAATATTTTTTGAAAAATTCGAATTGTATTTTCATTTTAAAAACAAATGTGTTAGAGAATTAGCAAGGAATGACGAGGAGAGAAATTGCTAATTTCAATATATCATTTTATGACGATTTTAGGCTAAAGGAAATGAAAATGATAGCTGACATGCATGAGGAATGAAAAATTTAGTGGAGGCTTCAAACATAGCAAACTATGCAGCAGGAATTTCCAATTTATGCTAGCATACTAAAAGGTCACTTCGGGAAGGAGTATGAAAAGGAATGAGTTACTTGAGCTAAGCACATAGAACTTTTAGTTTTGTCTTTAAGAGAAGTTAATTGTGTTGCCGTAAAGCGTGTTCCGAAAAAATATTCAGCTATCTAACCAGAGAAGATTTGAAAAATGTTATTGATGTTTCTGAGTCTCTCTGAAATTCCTAGAGGCTAAAATTCCTAGTCAACAATCAACCACACACACAAAAGAAGAAAAACTGGTGATGAGGCCATCTCTGGCTTAATAGAGTCTTCTTTTCTACTACGTAAAGTGTTTTTTCAAAATTAAACTACATTAAAACAGTAGTTTAAAAAAATAATGCTTTGATTTTTTTCATTCAGCTAGATTATTTTTGCAAAATTCGAAATGTATTTTCATTTTTCATGTGTCTATTTTAGGATATAACTTTTTAAGGTATTTTCGTTCTTTGATTCCTGATTCCCAAGGTGGGGCGCAGGCAATAACGTTGGGGTGTGGCGATATTATGGTGTTTCATAGGCAGGATGTGCACCTTTTTACCTATTTAGTAAAAACAAAATATAATACCGATTTCGAGTGAAAAAAATCGATAAGCACACATATGCACTGGTATTGCTTGTTTAATTAATTTAAAAAAGGTATATAATTCAAACAACAAGATATTTTGTTGCCAGTCGTCAATGCTACCTGTCACACTTTTTTTAGCACTCATGATTTAAACCTGATCATCCCTGGAAGTAGATTGTTCGTTAACTTCATATTATCAAACAGTTCGTGGTAACGAACTGTAAGAAAGGAGCGACCTGGCTCAATGGTAACCGAAACTCTAAAAAATGGAATTTTGATACCAATAGATACATTAAATGAATCAGATTTTAATTCTGATTTCAAATATATAAGTTTCATCAAGTTAATCTTACCCATGAAAAGTTACGCGCCTGATAAAATTTGGCTGATTTTAGAAAAAAGGGGAAATACCCCCTAAAAGTTATAAAACCTTAGTGAAAATCACACCATCATATTCAGCGTATCAGACAACCCTACTGTAGAGGATTCAAGCTCGTATCTACAAAAATGTGGAATTTTCCATTTTATTTTGCCGGAATAAAGATCGCGGATGCGTGTTTATTTTTGTTTGTTTTTTTTCTTTTCCCCAGGGGTAATCGTATTGACCCAGTGGTCATAGAATATCTTAGGAGGGCTCATTAGAACGGAAATTAAAAGTTCTAGTGCCCTTTTTAAGTGACCAAAAATGGAGGGCAACCAGGCCCCCTCCCAAGCTCATTTTTTTCTCAAAGTCACCCAATTAAAATTTTGAGACAGCCATTTTGTTCAGCATAGTCGAAAATCTAATAAATATGTCTTTTAGGATGACTTAATCCCCCACAGTTCCCAGGGGAATGGCTGCAAGTTATGAACTTTGCCCATTGTTTACATATTGTATTGGTTATTGGGAAGTGTATAGACATTTTCAGGAAGGGATTTTTCTGGTGGGGGGGGCTGGAGGAGGGTTACTCGGGAGAATCTTTCCGTGGAGGATGTTTTGGGTAGGGGACATTTCTATGAAGGGGGCACTGGATTTCCAAGTATTATTTGAAAAACGATCAGAAATTAAATTAAAAACAAGTTTTTTCAACTGAAAGTAAGAAGCAACATTAAAACTTAAAACGAACAGATATTATTACGTTTATGAGGGGGGTCTCCCCCGAGTCAATACCTCGCTCTTTACACTACAGTTTTTTTTTAGTGCTTTCAAAAGAGCTATCTATTCTAATTAAACGGCCTTTTTAATTCAGGAGTTTGTGGTTAATTTTTTTTTTAATTTTTAACGTAAACGTGGTGTATTGACTAAGGGGAGAAACCCTCACATACTTAATAACATATACGTAATAAAAAAAACAATAAAAAAAACAAGCGATACGGCTCAATAGTAATCGAAACTTTTAGAAACGGAATTTTGATGTCAATAAATGTATCAAAAGAATGGGCTTATAATGCTGATTCTAAATATATAAATTTTTTTCTATTATATAAAAGTTTACTATTACTCATCAAAGGCTACGAGCCTGAGAAAATTTACCTGATTTTATAAAGAGGGGGGAAACATCTTCTACAAGTGAAAGAATTTTAATGAAAATCACACCGTCAGATTCAGCGTTTCAGAAAACCCTATTACATAGGTTTCAAGCTTGATCAGAATTTTTTTTAAATTAATTTTTGTTCTTTTTTGATTGACAAAGTGTCTTCAAAATTCTCTGTTTCAAATTTTTTTTTTAACATCAAGATTTAATCAATGTAACAATATTAAACTAAAGAAAGTATCCAAGTAACAACAAGCAACTTGCATAACTTACAGTTCTTGCTCCGTAAATCAAAGTTGTTTCGTAAATAAGTAAATCAAAGTATCAAAGTAAACAAAGTATCAAAGTAACAAAAATAAACTTACATAACTCAAAGACCCTTTCCCTAGGGGCTGAGAAGAAGGTATAGGCCAGGAAGCATAGTTGTTTGGCCTTTAGGTTATTTTGAAAAAAAACCACTTACCGTACTTTGTTGTTTCAAATTCGGATTATTTTGAAACAAACCATTATCTCAAAATTTTGGCCAGATACCTTTGGGGAAAAGGGGTGGGGGGGGGGTTGTCTGGTTGCTCTTTGATCCAATTGACTCTGACAATAACTAGAAGTCAATTTTCATTTGAATGAGCCGCCTCCAGCTGTAATACGGTCACCCCTTCCACAATAGCCTCATATTCTAACAATGGATAACTTGCAAAAGTTAAAATCCTTGCCCCGGAGGCTATGAGGGATTCTCCACCTCTAAGTTATAGTTATTTGAGTTTTAGACTATTTTGATAAATATGGCTACCTCAAAATTTTGATTAGATATTTCTGGGAAAAAAGGTGTGAGTGTTTGGGGGAGGTAGTTTCTCGATTCCTTTCAACTCTTAAAAAGTAAACTAGAATTTCAAACTTCCAATCAAATGAGCTCTCTAATGAAGTTTATACGAGCACACTTTCCATGAAACCCTTATATGCCCCCTGGGCATAACTTACAACACCTGCCCTAGGGCTCTGGGGGTTATGTAAACGCTGAGTTTTATTATATTATCTTTGAACTATTTTTAGAAAAATGTCTATCTCAAATTTTTTGTTGGATGCATTTGGGGAAAAAAGGGCGTGGTCAAGGGCTAGCTGCCCTCCAGTCCCTTTTGGATCTTAAAAAGGGCACTAGAACTTCTGATTTGCCATTGAATGAACCCCCTAAAATGTTTATATGAACACCCGATAAAAATGAAGTGCATCTGGGAAAAAGATATAAAATAAATAAAACATTGAGACCTTATTGCATTTACTATAAGTAGTAAGAGACCCTGTACCACAGGGGGGAGTTCATATATGGAAGACAACTGGACTCCAGCCAGAACAACAGCACTCTGTATTCTAAACCTAGATCTAATAATAGCCTAGGACGATAACGGGAGTCAAAATATGGAGGAATATAAATAACCAAGAGGCCTTAACAACCGCTCATAGCAACTGCAACTAAAATAAGGAAGGATTTTCAGTATAGCTCATATTAGTAAGAGAATCGAATTCAGAGAGACCAGTTTGTTTATACTCGTTTTATTTGCCAAGATATATATTTGCAATAATGAGTGGTATGTTTACAATATTAGAAGTTGATAGTGGTGCTGGTAGCAGCAGCAATGATACACAGACAAGAGTACCAAACATCGTCGTAAAAATACAAGAGGATCTTGACTATGTCTTGAATGGGATGATGTGTATGCAAGAATCGTGATATCATTGCGTAAGTTTAAATTGGAAGAACAACTATGCTTCTAGCTACGGAAGCTGATATAGTACATATATTTTTTTTTTTTTTTTTTTTTTTTTTTTTTTTTTTTTTTTTTTTTTTTTTTTTTTTTTTTTTTTTTTTTTTTTTTTTTTTTTTTTTTTTTTTTTTTTTTTTTTTTTTTTTTTTTTTTTTTTTTTTTTTTTTTTTTTTTTTTTTTTTTTTTTTTTTTTTTTTTTTTTTTTTTTTTTTTTTTTTTTTTTTTTTTTTTTTTTTTTATATATATATATATATATATATATATATATATATATATATATATATATATATATAATTTCTGAGACCACACTGAGACTAATCATGCGTATAACAAAATTTCAGCTGAAGTAAAGGACACGAGGACAATTAACAGCCAGTGAAAATATTGAAAAGTGTGCAAATATTTCGGTCAAGACCCTCCGCTTGACCGTCCTCAGTGCAGAGATAAAAACTGATAAAAATATAAAAACCAAACCTTTAAATAAAAACACCAAACTAAAATTGGACGACCCTTTCCTAAAAGTAACGGTGAAAGGGTTGCTCCGTAGGTAGCCACTTCTCACCGTTACTAGGAAGGGTCGTCCAATTTTAGTTTGTGTGTTTATTTTAAGGTTTGGTTTTTTGTGTTTCATCAGTTTTATTCTGCACTGAGAGACGGTCAAGCGGAGGTCTTGACCGAAATATTTGCATAATTTTTCAATTTTTTCACTGGCTGTTAATTGTCCCTTTTCGTTTTCTCTTTCTGCGGTGGTCTGTTTTAAGTGTTTTAGTTTTTTTATTTAAATTTTTTTTATTTTTATTTTTTTTATTTTTTTTTTTTTATTTTTTTTTTTTTGTTTTTTGTTTTATTAGTTTGTATTTGAAATTGTTTTGAGTTTTATTTTTTTTGTTTATTTTTTATTTGAAAGTGTAGGAGTTTTAATGTTGTAGTTTTTGTTGTTAGGTTTTTTTAATGATAAGTTGTTTGTTGTCTTATTTAGTTATTTTTTTTTTTTTTTTTTTTTTTTTTTTTTTTTTTATATATATATGTTGAAGACACTGTCAATCAAAAGAGAACAAAAATTATTTTTTTAAAAATTCTGATCAAGAAGTTTTTGAAAGAAGAGTAAAGGCAACATTAAACTTGAGATAAGCAGAAATAAAAATCTCTAATAACTCAAACTCAAAACGACCGGAAATTACTATTAAAGAATAAATGAAACCCAAAACGAAAAGAAATGAAATAAACAAACTTAGTCTTATTATTCAAACAATCTCATTCCTACTATTTAAGAATAAATAAAACCCAAAATGTACAGAAATTAATTAAACCATCATAGCAAACAAACTTACAATAGATAACATATAAATGAATAAATAAATCTTAAAAAGAGTAAAACTAAAATCGGATATGCAAATTAAGCTTGAAAATAAAAGAAAACTACAAACAAGATTTTGGCCACTGCCCCCTCCCCTAATGGTAAAAGTATAAGGCCTATTGCGTATAACTCACTACAGCACCAAGCCACCTGAGGCCAAAAAATCTGCACCCGCTCCTTCATCCGAATCTGTTCAAAGCATCTCCCTTTACAACCTCACTAGAAGTTCCTACTCCCTTAAATTTTTATTTAAGACCTCCAGCCCCCTTTGAAGACGACTTGCTTTTCATTTGGCCCTGCCACGGTTGGTCAGAAAGGACAATCTTTGGCAATCTATCACCCTTCTTCCGCAAAATGTGTCCTATCCATCCCACGCTTTCTGTCATTAAAGCCCTAGAAATAGGGATTGAACCATATCCTGCAGCATATTGTTTGGTATACGGTTTGGTACCCACACAATTTTTCCAATTAGGTTCCAAGTTTCTTTATATCCTTTGTTGTTACCTATTCTCATTGTATTTTGGGTTAGCTTAAGTTTGGTTTTGCCTTCAAACGGATTACCAAAAGCAAAATCTTTTAAAATATTTACGGCTTTTCCACAATATATCGTCTGATATCTCATCCGATATCCCGATATGAAACAATCATATCATCCGATATGATTGTGCATTAAATTACTGTTCATTTTGAGTTTTATTTATTCTTAAATAGTAAAAGCTTTTTTGTTGGTTTAAGCTTAATTTGCAAATCCAATTTAAGTTTTACTCGTTTTAAGATTTAATTTATTCACTTATATGGGACCTGTTGTATGTTTGTTTGCTATAATTGTTTATTTAATTTCTGTTCGTTTTGGGTTTCATTTATTCTGTAATTGTAATTTCTGGGCATTTCGAGTCTAGATTATTATAGATTTTCATTTCTGCTTATCTTAAGTGTAATATGACCTTTACTTTTCTTTGAAAAAATTCTTGTTCTGAAAGTTTTTTTTTAATTGTAAGTCCTCACTGATTATTTTGAGAGTGGGTATGTGGGTGATTTTGGGGGTGGGAGGGGGTAGCAGATACCTCAGAGAGTGCGTTTTAATGCCTAAACGTCCTAACTCTCATTAAATTTCTAGATAAATACAGAAAAAAATATTGTGGAAGCGGGGCTGTGGTATAAACGGATATCTAATCCCTCTTGATTCCCGGAAATATTGTTTTCTACGCCTTTATTGTTGCTGCTAGTGGGAGCAGGGGATTATAGCGCCCTCTCCGTTGAGGCAATCTTTTTCGGTGTATCATATAATACTACACTTACTTGCCTACCGGCACAGAGGTGGGAACGGTGATCATGGGCCTCGCCAAGAATTGTTTTGGGGGGAGAGACTTAGCGAGTACTACCAGGATTTGGTTTTCAACGATTTTAGATGGTAATATTTCTCCCTGTTTATATACAATGTTTCATAGTATTTAAACATATGTATATTTAAACATTGGAGAACCCTTTATGGAGTTTTTTGTGGAGGTCATGGTGGCTTCAGCCACATAGAAGATCAAAAGTCATGCAGAATTCCCATCCATTGAACAATAATACCCCTTTCCGTCTATCCAAAGTTCCGTAGTAAAGGAATTATTAAGAACTTATTTGATGAAACTACGAAAAATCGCAAATTTGACTAAATATTCATTGCTTGTTTTAAACTGTAAATACAATGTAACATTTTAATTTTTAAGCGAAAGAATTGAAAAAGTGGGATACTTTTAATAGTTCACAATTATTGACATATACAATTTATCAGCAAGAAATTGAAGGTCTACTGGGCTGGTACCCCATAACGTATCTTGATTAGGCCTATGCGCAATTTGAAAGAGATCAGAAAATACATAAACAGAAACAAGTTTATTTCAACGGAAAAAAGGAGTAATTTTAAAAATTGAAACGAACAAAAATTATTCCGTACATGAGGTGGGTTGTCCCCTCCTCAATCCCTCCCTCTTTACGCTAAAGTTTGATTTTAGGTCCCAACTTTTTCAGAACGACTGCTGAAACACAAGGGCCGTTTCATTGAATGAGCGAGGGGTTGAAAGAGGGGCAGCCCAAATCTTATAGGGATCTTATAAATCTTATACGGATAAATCTCATACGGTTCATTTTAAACTATAATATTGCTACTTTCTTTCAGCCAAAAAAACTTTTTTTTATTCAATTTAGAAAATAAAGCATATTGACCTAGACGGTTGACTATTGAAAGTTTTTTTCAGGGGATTGATTAATTTTTGTTGGGATTTTTTTTCAATGTGCCTGCGCATTAAATTTGAACTATTGGAATTTTTATCTTCAAAATTTTAAGATAATAACGTAATATTTGTTTTCGTTTTTTATGGAATCAATATCGAATTAAATGAAAGAAACAAACGTTTGATTAGGAGTTTTGCACCAACGCTGTTCTAAAGATCAACACTGACTAATTTTTCTGGTAGTTACTTTCAGAAAAAAAAGGATTTATTTGATTTTAAAATGACGTCTTTTGAAGCAAGAAATAGAGTGCGTCACATAACTGAACAAAAGGAAACTCTTGGGGCTTTCCTTTTTACTCATAATTTTTTATGATTAGCATTTCAATTTACTTTGTACGTTGTTTTGAGCTTCAAACATATCTTAAACTCCACTTTTATCGGAAACAGACTTTCAGTTTAACATCCTTAAAAAATAAATACATTTTAAAAACAGTTAGGGCCTTTTTAAAACTTTAGCCGACAAGCTAAAATAAATAAAGGTTCATTTTGTAACTATGTCTAATTGCTGTGAGATATACAGAAATAAAATTCAAATTTATATTTGGAAAGCCAACAGGAGAAAACCAACCAGGAAAGTATCTAAATTATAAAAAAGTGAAAAACGTGGGTATATTATTTAAAATGTATAAAAAAAGAGAAAAAAGTCATGATCTTATGACTAGAAGAGGGGGACTTTGACTTACTTTCAGTGTCGGCGTGAGGGGTGTTGGAAGTATGCAGCCGAATACTCAAGCCTTCTGGAAAGGCATAAAATTAGCCAATTAAAGTAAAAAGAATGACAAAGTTGTAGAATTGATTTTTTTTATACATCCCAATAACAAATACTTCATGCAAACAATGGGTAAATTTAACAATTACAGCCCTTTCCCCAAGGACTGTGGAGGGTCTTGTCGACTTCAGAGGTTAGTTATTGGACCTTTCAACTATGTTGAGCAAAATAGCTATCTCAAAATTTTGATCATGTGACTTTTGTGGAAAAGGATCGATAGATGGGGGCTATTTGCAATCACCCTTGTGGAAAAAAAATAAAAAGAAACAAAAACAAATATACACTCATCTGTGATCTTTATACTGGCAAAAATACAAAATTCCACATTTATAAAGATGGGAGTTCGAAACAGCTAAAGTAGGGTTTTCTGATACGCTGAATCCTACTGTGCAACATACTTTAGGATTTCTTGTCTTGTCTGGGGGGGGGGGGTTCTCCTCTTTTCGAAAATCCCACAAGTTTTTTCAGGCTTTTAGCTTTTTATTGGTAACATTAAACTTAATGAATTTTTAATATTTGGAATCCACATAAAACAAAAAAAATCATTTTATCTATCGTTATCAAAATTTTGCTTTTTAGTTTCGGTTATTATTATGCAGAGTCGCTCCTTCTGTTTGTTACCACCGACTGTTTGTTTTGAATAAAAAGAAAATTTTTTTTCATTATACATTGAAGGCTCATCGGTCTTTACTTAGGCAGCACTGCTCCGCTGACCTGATTTGGTATTATTTACCATATTCAGCATTACAAATCAGCCGCTGAGGAGAAGTACAGAAAATACACTTTTTTTAAGTACAGAAAATAACGTAAACCAGCAAAGAAGATTTAGTCAGTGTCGACCTTTGTTTTGTTATCTTCTGTGTCCTCATAATTGTCTTCTTTACATTATAATCCGCAAAAAATCCCGGAATAAAAAACACATTGCGATGCTATCATAGAGTATTAGATAAAAGATAAATTTGCAATATTTTATTTAATGCGCAAAAAAAAATTCAGATAAGATCAAACCCTATATATGTCTCAATTTTCAAGACGTTTGCCAGTAATCAATAATACACTGATAATTGCTATAAAAAAAAGTGTAAGTATGACATTCTATATGATTATGATACTGTGAAATCATGACATTAAGTATGTTAAAAATGTTGAACATATTTAATAGGGATTCACAATTGAAAATTGTTTGAATTAACCAGTGGCGTGATTAAACTTGTTAGTCTTTAAGCAATAATTATTCATTGATCTACCATAATTTTTTTCCTGCAATTATTATTTTTGTAAGACTATCTTTATTGAAATTCTAACTGCATTTATCTAAAGGGAAGTCAAACCAATTAAAACAGGACAGTTTACATTCTAATAATTACATTTCAAAAACAAAAAATTTGACCTTAGTTAAAAATCGGACGATTTAGACAATCCCTAAAAAAATGATTTTTGATCAGTTTGGAGTAATTGCTTCTTATCATTGATCCAAATTCCGTCTATCTAACTTGAAGACTTAAGCTAAACACTTCCTCCAGTTTCAGGGACTAGCTTGAAGTGTAAGAAAGAAAACTATTTCTGACTTCTTTTGTTTTGCAGTTTTTTTGTTTATAATTCATTTTATAAACTAATATAATTTAAGGTTTTTTAAAAGAATTGGAAAGCCGAAAAAGGTGTAACAAACGAAGAGAAAACTAAATGAAAAAATTGTCCATGTAAAAGCAATAATGATGACAAAAGAAGTACAAAACAATCACTGCATGAGCTAGATTATCACTTCTGTTTACCTCATTTCTTAAACAAACAAAAAATACTACATGTCCTTTACAGAAAAAACTATTCATTTATATACCTTTATTCAGTTGTTCAAGAAATTGATATGTAGAACTAGCAATAACTGGGAAAAATAGGTCCAATTTTCAGTCAGGCCAAAGGGATACTTTAACAGTAGGACCAGTGGTGGCAGCTCTCTCATTAAACACAATTTCTGTTTATCTCAAGGTTTGATCTTTAACCGAAATTACTGTTTTATTTTAGTACCATAGCGAGACATTATCTCCTTAATGCTATAGTGTATTCAATGGAAAGGCTGACGGTCATCGTAATTGGAGGCAACAGGCTGACATCTGAACTCCTTCAACAGGGAAGCCCTACCTACTCTTTTATGAGACAAGCTTGAAATGTAATAGAGAAAACAATTTCAAACTGTTTCCATCTATTTTGTTTGAAGTTTTTAGCATGAAACTGTTTATTAATGGTTTTTAAAAGTTTCAAACAACAACAAAAAGTATAGGAAAGTAACAAACATTAAATGAATAAAATTGTTTGATGGATGAACAGAGGAAACAGACTGACAAGCTGCAACTATTCGAAACAGCAAAATTTTTCAAGCGGAAAAGTTAATAATTCATCTTCTTTTGTTTCTTTTAATGATCTTTCCACTAAACACTAGTTAGCCCCCTTTTTATTTGCCTTGGTCTCGCCTCAATGAATTTCAGGGGTTCTTTTTAGCAACAAATTTTCATATATTGATACAGCCTCACTAGTCATCCATATATATCAAAATCAATATGTTTTCATCAAAACTTTATTTTTTTGTCATAAGAATTTGATATAGGAGGAACAAAAGTTTTCATTGATGTCTCCGGACTTGTCCCAGCTAAAGACAGGGACGGAGCCACGATTAGTGATAAGGAAAGAGTAAAAGAGAGATGGGTAAAACATTTTGAGAATGGGCTAAACCGAGATAGAGTTGCAGGAAAAGATGTAGCGGAAAATGAAAAAGTTTTTGATACCTTGGATCTGAAGGAAGATTTTTTTTGTGAGGAAGAATTAGCGACAGTACTAAAAGGATCAAAAATAATAAGGCTCCAGGTGCTGATAATGTGGTAAATGAGTGTTTTAAATATGGTGGCTCTGAGGTAAGAAATAATTTACTGAAGATTATGAATATGACTTTTGAAAAAAAGAAGTACCTAACAGTTCTAGAAAAACCTTAACTAAACCAATGTATAAGAAAGGTGATAACAGTGAGTGTAATAATTATCGAGGCATTAGTCTGGTCTCTGTAAGTAGCAAATTTCTTAATAATGTGATACTTTTTAGACTGAGAGATGCTGCAGACAAAGTTTTAAGAGAAGAACAGTGTTGTCTTAGGAAGGGTAGGGGATATGTCGACTAAATTTTCACACTTAGGTTAATAATTGAGTAGTGCCTGAGTTGTCAAACAACTTTGGTCCTCAGTTTATAGATCATAAGCAAGCGTTCGATTCTGTTGATAGAAGAGTTTTAGCAAAAGTATTATCCTTGAATGGTATACCAGTCAAATACATTAAAGTGATTAGTGCTATGCACAATTATAACACTGCTGCGGTTAAGGTAGGAAATGAGGTTAGTAGTTGGTTTTTTGGTAAATCAGAACTTAAGCAGAGTTGTGTTTTATCCCCCTTTATATGAATCATTTTGATAGACTTTGTTTTAAGGAGCACAGGAAAGGCAATGGGAAACCACGGAATCAAATGGGGAGGAAAAGTTATCCTGGACTTAGATTATGCTGATGATTTAAGCATCCTAGATGGAAGTTTGAGCAAAATGAATGAACTTTCAGAGTTTTTGCGAGTTGAGGGTGCTAGAATAGGTTTGAAAATTAATGTTAGTAAGACGAAGTCACTAAGGCTAGGAATAATGAAGATTAAAAGGTGACGTTGGGTAACGAAAATATTGATCAAGTGGACAGCTTCACTTACCTTGGTAGTATTTTTAGTAAAAACGGTGGGAGCAGTGAAAATGTTAAAAGTAGAATAGCCAACGCTCGGGATGTATTTTCACAGTTGAAAAACTTGGAAGAATAGCAAGATAAATTTGCAAACCAAGATTAGAATATTAGGAGCTACAATGATGACAGTGGTCAAATATGGCTCTTAAGAATGGGCGCTCCGAAAAGCAGATGAAGATTTACTAGGTGATTTCCAGAGAAATTACCTACGGATTATTCTGGGTATTCGGCTGACTGATTCGGAATATATATATATATATATATATATATATATATATATATATATATATATATATATATATATATATATATATATATATATATATATATATATATATATATTTAGTATAGAACGCTGATGACTTAGATAATGCTGATGATTTAAACATCCTAGATGAAATTAATAAACTTTTAGAGGTTTTGCGAGTTCAGGTTGCAAAAAGGGTTTGAAAATTAATGTTAAGAAGACTAAGTCACTTAAGCTAGGAATAAGTGAAGATGAAAAGGTGACATTGGGCAACGAAAAGATTAATCAGGTGGGCAGCTTCACTTTCCTCGAAAGTAATCTTAGTAAAGACGGTGGGAGCAGTGAAGATGTTAAAAGTAGAATAGCCAAGGCTCAGGGTGTTTTTTTCACAGTTAAAAAAAAGTTTCGGAGAATAGGAAGATAAGTCCACAAACCAAGAATATGGCTCTGAAGCATGGGTGCTTGGAAAAGCGGATGAAGATTTGCTACATATTATCCAGAGAAACTGCCTACGGATTACAAGTCGTCCTCATCTGGAGTGGGAGGACATCATAAAGAAAGATTTAAAGGAAATGGGAACTTCCTAGGAGGGTGTAAAAAGGGAGGCTTTAAATAGATTGGGATGGAGAAGCAGCGTGCGTAGCTGTGTTGGCCTCAGGAGGTTTGTTGCTGCGGTGAGTTGTTAGTAGTAATAGTAGTATTGTTAAACAATAAATATTATGATCATAAAAAAATGATAATAAATAGGACTACCACAAATACCTGTAACAAAATACGGGTAAAAAGGAACGTCGTATGGAGTATTCTTTGCTCTGTTTTTTCTTTGCTTTATTTACTGTTGTTCAATATGTTGAAACGCTAAACAGCTGTAGAAATGTACCACATATAGAACCCGATGCTGTTTCAGTGTCAAGCAGTCTGAAGGAAAAAGTATAGAAAGGTGGCATTTTCGTTATTTTTATTATAGAGTCATCTAGGCAGCACTATTATAATATTATGGCAAACATGATACAGAACGAAAAGAAAAAGTAAAAATCATTCCATAAAAGAACTATAAATGCAAATTTTTTTGAAAATGTCAGTTAGAGCAAAGAGAGGTAGTCAGAACAACGGAATGAATTTCACAAAGATTTCACCATTTAGCTGGTAAAACCAATGTCAAAACTTCGAAGCCTAGGTACATAGTCAAGAGGTTTATCCGTGTTTTGTCATTTATTTTATATTTTGTAATTTCCATATTATGTATATATATATATATATATATATATATATATATATATATATATATATATATATATATATATATATATATATATATATATATATATATATATATATATATATATATATATATATATATATATATATATATATATATATATATATATATATATATATATATATATATATGTGTGTATACTAAGAAAATGCTTATTTTTAGTATAGAACGGTAACGTACTTTTTTTCTTGCAGAGTATGAAAATAATATTTTTAGCTTCCATCGTTTTGGCAGCAACTGCTAAATCTTCCAAGTCCATATGTATTGAGATTACATGTCCAAGTGTAGATGATAATGAATCTGTTTATTACTCCTATCCTGGAAATTGCACACAATTCATCCAGTGCTCTAATGGTTTGGCAACAGTGCACAAATGTCCTCCTGGTCTTGTCTTCGACGATAATCTAAATGTGTGCAATTTTCCAGACTATGTTATCGGAGGTAAGATCGCAAATCTAACCTTTCTTAAGAGTTTGAGTGGGTGGCAAAAAAGATGATTTTCTGTGGTAATTTACATTTTGTTTTGCATAAAAATTCACTCATTCATTGGAATTTCCATTATTTTAGAACAAATAGCAATATCTGCTCTTTTAGCAGAAGTATTTTATACTAGCCAATTTTAGTTGTTTGAAGTATCATTTTGCACTTTATTTTTCAAAAAGAAAATTAAACATAACCCAATTACTTTTAAGAACAATGTTACCAAGGAAAGAGTTTCAAAGAATAACAGATTTTTCAAAGAAAGAGAAAATCAAACAGTTTATAGTACAAAAAATATAAATAAAGAGCGAATATTTTCAATAGAAACTGAAATTCTAATAAAAAGGAGTTTCAATTACAATATCTGCAACAGCAACATCTACTATTTATATTGATTCTAAATATACGAAATAGTTTCTAGTTACCTATAACATAAATAATTTCAAAGTTAGTTATTAAAAGCGATTATCAACGAAAACTTTTGAGCAGACGTTTTCCTACTCATACATTAACGCAACATCACCGGTTTTTGTGTAAAACAGAGTAAAAATACATTTTGAACCACAAATTTGAACAAATTAAACATACTTTCATCGGGTTTCGTGCAATAGTAAGTACGATAAATTATGCCAGTTCAAAGTATTTGACACTTGCTATCAGTTACTTAGTCAGTAAAATTTGTTGTCAGGATTTTAGCTAAAGCATCATGAAATATATAAACATCTATTCAATTTTGATAATACATTTTATTCTTTATTTTAGCATGCGGGAATAATCAAAACAGATCAACTACGACAGAGGCATCAGCAGAATCCACTCTTGAAGAGTTTGCTATAGCTCAAGACCAAAGAGAAAATCCATCCTTTTCAGTCGAAAAAATATCCAAGTCAACCACCACACTAGTGGCTACCACTTCTCAACTTTCTCAACAGGAAAGATGTCCTGAAGAAGATGGTCCATATACAGTCCACATTCCCCATGAATCTGACTGTACCATGTTTTACAAGTGTCTTAAGGGAACTCCAGTACTTCATGTAAGTATTTCCCTTGATAAATTGGTAATAGTCAATGATAAAGAGCTCACAAATAAGCACCCATCATAATGGTTTAAGCTAGTAGAAAAAAACTGATTCTGTAAAATCGTGTTATGAAGAGCTGTAGTTTTCACCCTTGCTTACAGAAAAATCTTCCCCTCGGTTGGTGAGGGAGTCAATAAAACAACCAAAAATCCATTGCACCCCAGACCCCCCTTCCTCTTACATAGGAGCTTTTCACTAGTGAAGTCTCTGATATTGTTCTTGACAATAATAACAAAACTACATCAAGATAAAAGGAAAATTTAGAGGATAGACTTTTGTCTGTTCAAGTTTTGTATGTTACCTTCAAGTTATCTATGTTTATATATACATGTAGATTGAATTAACGTGTACGCAACATTGTTCTAGTTATGTAGGTTTGTTCAACTTATGTTTGGTAAACAAGTAAAACTATAATGCAAAAAAGAGCCCTTTCAAATACCTTTAATTGGCACTTATTCTTCAGGTATCAAATATAATAAGATAACAGTCCCTGAGTTTATTTATTTTGTATTTGATCATAGATACTTCCAAATCGTGGTTATCAAGAAAAAGGACTGGGCACTATAGTCAGCCCGTGACAATCTAATCTGTAAAAATCTCTAAGTCTGTTTAATTCTGATAATCTAATATCTAAATCTGTCAAATAGTATATGTCAATTAGGTTTCTTTTATTTGAAAAACTAAACTGTCTATACAAAGTCTTTACCTCGACCCCAATGCCAATAAAAAAGATTTAAGTTGCAATTCAAACCTTCAAACTCTAAAAAGTTGTGGAAGCTTTCAAAAAGCTGTGTTTTCATAGAAATCTGTCTTTTAAAAAAGAAAGACTTTTCACTTAAACTTACCATCTATCAGAGTTTTTTCATCAGAATTTTTTCACTGGCCAGGAGTGGCCGGTGTTACATCACAGCCCATGACAATCTAATCTGTCAAAATCTCAAAATCTGCCTAAATCTGACAATCTAATCTCTTAATCTGTCAAATAATATAAGTTAATTAGGTTTCTTTTATTTGAAAAGCTAAACTGTCTATACAAAGTCTTTACCTCGACCCCAATGCCAATAAAAAAGATTCAAGTTGCAATTTAAACCTTCAAAAACTCCAAAAAGTTGTGGAAACTTTCAAAAAGCTATGTTTTCATAGAAATCTGTCTTTAAAAAAAGAAAAACTTTTCACTTAAACTTATCATCCATTAGAGTTTCTTTTCTGCTATGGGATAATGAATACGAAAAAAACACCCTTTTAGGCCCTTTCATCTCTTGTGAGACGAAGTTGGGGACTTGGAATAAATTTAGGCCAAAATTTCACTTCTATCTGAACTCTCATGTGTTCGCAAATATTGTGCAAATATAGTAAGAGCTTGATGTCTATCAAATTCTAGATTTTATCAGCAAATGCTGGTATTTAAAAGAGTAATGCAACAAAATCGGGGAAATATCGGGGCGTCCATTAATACTTTACCAAAAGAGTCTGGTATACTTTAAAATTATACAAACAAACGTGGTGAGCCCATGCGTATTTTGCAACTAATAAATTGGTTTCTTAGATACAAGCCAATGAAAAGTTAGTTTTTGATTGTAAATAATATTTGAAAATATTCCATCATATTTCTGATCTGAAAATCAAGAAAAAATCCCAGCCTTTATATTTCTGATTTTATCCTTACCCCTAGAACTCCAAACAAGATAATTTTTACTAACAATCATTGTCTGAACTGCAACTAGATATCACATGAGGTTTGAAAAGAAAGTAGCAAATAATATACCTCTTAAAGTGGTCCATTGAATAAAGGATTGTTCTGTCTTACTTTTGACCTAGTTACTTTTTTCTAGCTTTGTCCAAGCGGTTTATGGTTCAACGCCGTCCTACAAGTCTGTGATTACCCAGAGCAGTCAGGCTGCGTGATGGGAATATCTACTAGCTAAGAATACCTCAGCTGTACTAGCTGATTAACAGAATTTTTGAATATTTGTGATTAGCATAATCAAGTGTCTTGATTTACATACTTACTATCTGACACTTATCTTAGATTTACCCTATACTATTTATAATCATATTTATTAAACCCATATTATGTCATTTCCATTGTTTGATTTTGTGTAACTATTTAGTTTCTGTTTGTTAACCATGTTTATCAATTATTAACCGTCACTTCATTTAATAAATTTTAATAAAACAAACAACTTTGCGCTGTTTGACTTGCAGAGAGTGGGCAGCAGAGCTAAGTTACGATTGGGTCATTCTGGGTCTATTCTGAGCATAATGGTTATCATCATCCCTCCGTATATCACATCATCCCTTCGCTGCCACCAGTTGTTGTAAAGTGTATTTTATGGTATTTGGGTGATGTTGTTGTAGATGCCTTTATTCTCTCTTTATAGGGGAGATAAACTCTGGCCCTAAGGTAATTAAACTTTGGTAGCGTGCCTTAGGCTATGACCGAACTAATGAGGCGTACCAGCTGGGTATATTCGAGGGGCTAAAGGTAGATTGTAGAGAGGTTGTCTAAAATACATTACTTTTATTCATTTAACATATAATAATAACAGATATATACTTTCTACTGGGACTGGCTGTCCTAAGTAGACCACAAGTCTCAGAAACTACAATAATATATACTAAGATACTTAGACACTTACAATGATTCGACAAGATTCTAAGGTATTTCTAAAAAAACGGGATAGAGGTCAGTCCGGCATAAAGTTAATATCCGTCTCCCCCTTCTAATAAAATGTATCTTTTATACATTTTTATCAACCACACCTTCCTTTAACCAACCGACACAATAGCTAAGAAGTGGTATTTCTCAATTTCCCGTTAAGCATAAACTGGGCAGGATATATTCCTTATCTTAATAAAAAGTGGTATTTCTAAACTTTGTATTTGCGTCTTATATATTTTTACTCAATTAATAATTAACTAAATTAGAAAGCTTTACCACATATGGATGCCGGGGTAATCCAAGGTGCTTAAAACGAATATCGGGGTGCACATGCTCGCACTAATGTAGAACTTGACGATTTTAGCCTATAAATGAGAAATTAGCCTTTTATGGCTAAGTACTTGGCTAACGGCTAAGTAAGTATGGCTAACTAAAACCCGATATGTAAGATGCTCCGCTTTTTTTTTATTGCTGTGGAAACCAAATTCGCGCATGCGATCGCATAACGATGCATCTGTTTTTTTATCCTGGTTAAAAGTATTAGTTGTATAGAATGTAAATAAATTAATTGATTAAAAAAAGAGCGATCTATCGTTTGGTGAAATAAAAATTACAGGTTGTGTTGAAAATATTTAGAGTAAAACGCCACTATTCAGAAAATTTTCTTTTGGGGGGAGGGCGATTTTCTTGTTCAATCGCGTATACAGTCGTGCAGACTCAAGTCTCGACTTTGTTTTTCTTAACAACATGTAAAGGACATTCGGACAGTTCGAATGATGTGCAGTTTGATTCGTTTTCATTTTTTTAACAGCTAAAAAAATAAAATGGTCATTGTAGGCTAATTTCCAAAAGCTATGACGCTATTTAAAAAAAATAAATAGTTGCTCAAGAATTAATATTCTTTGGAAAAAAGGCGCAAAGCTTGACTCATAATGACGAGCAGAATTCAAATAAAGCATAAGAAAATACACTTATGCAGACAAAAATTTCAACAAAACCGAAAAAACTAAGAAAAAGTATATTAAAAAAAACCGTGTTTTCAAAATTAAATAGGGATAACTAAAGAAATAAAAGCTGTAAGGAAAAACTAAAAATAACAAGTGAAAGTACTTGTTCTTAGAATTCGTGATATGTCAAGTTTATAAAGTTTTCAATTTATTTCACCTTGTAAAAAAGAATCAAGAGCGGTATGACGTCGTTATAGGCTAAATTTGACTTTATAGGCTAAAATGACTACACGGGTTCTACACGCGTGCGAACGTGTGCACCCCGATATTCGTTGTAAGCGCCCCCGATTACCCTGGAATCCACCCTCAAACCAACTGCAGCTGATATGAGCCACCCCTTCCCTTTTTTTGAACGATAGCGAGCCTTGGATCACTGACTATCATATGCTTCTACCAAAAAGTTTATATTAAGTAGCGTTTGGATTTTCAATCACCAATAACAAATTGTTGCCAATACACCAAAAAAAAACAAGATCTTGTTTTGACCGGTTTCATTGCCTTTTCAATGATGCTAGATGTTCACCATCCCCCTTAAACCCCCCCCCCCAGAAAACTCTCCCCCGTAGATTTTCTGTGGGAGGAAAATTCCCCTCATAGAAAATTCCCCCAAAGAAAATCCCCCTAAAAAAAAAAACCAGGCATAATACCCCCCATTTTCCTCCTTGATATTTCCGGGTGTTCAAAAAGAAAACTGAAAGTTCTACACCCCCCCCCCACCCCCCTGTTTAAGTAAAAAGCAACGCTAAACCTTGGTGCACATGGAAGTAGGGATTATAAAAATAACCCCTTTGAGCTTTTCTACTAAAACCTATTTGTGATTAATGAATAATTTAGATAATTTAGGCTCAGGATCCCTGGAAAAAGTGAATTTAAAAAAAATTGAATTCAAATTGTCAAAAGGGTGCATCTCTCAATAAAGAATAAGGGTATAAAGCTCGAATCTTCAGGGAATGTTGAGAAGCTAATATATTCATGCTGATTGTCAAGGTCATATCCGCAATATCTCAAGTGCAGTTAAGGGTAAAGTAACTTCTTAAGGGACCCAGATGAAACCTTGAAGGAATAATGGACGGATATATCAAGTCTATTCTAAATATTGATTTGGGGGAGGGGAGTGTAAAGGGAGCTTGTCAAAGTTGATAAGTATTCAAAGAATAATGTGCTTGTACAGCGTCCTAGTGCTACATATTCCTTTTTTATTTTGATCTGCTTAAAATCTCACGCCGTGAAGATACCTCAATTAAAGTTTCAGAGCCTAGGAGGCTCAAACAGAAACAAATCTAGTTGCATTAACTCTTGTGGTTCCATTTATTTTTCCCATAGTAAATCAGAACTCACTTTAGTAAATAAGCTCAAAATTTATTTATTTAAATAAACAAGCAGTTCAAAAAATATAATACAATAAAATTCTTTAAAAAATGGTTGATCAATACTCGTATATATTCAAGGTCGTAACAGGACGAGGGTCAGGATCGCTTCAGCCCTATAGAAGGAAAAAAACAATGCAGATTTTCAACTCATTTACTCGAATGCCCTTCCCCCACCCGATCCACCCAATATTCTTTAGTAAAATCACTATCAAAATTCAATGCAAAATTATTTCCAAAATATAAATAGAAATTCAAATTGTGAATCTTTAAGCAGAATAACCGAAAAAAAAATACGAATACCCTCTCATAAACCGATAAAATAATTAAAATCGAACAGAAAATAATTTTCAAATTTTTTCCAAGCTTTTCAAAGAGAAGAAAACATCTATATTAAAACACAGAAGATCAGAACTAAAGGGCACGAAAAGCGTAGCTTTTTTCGGGCACCGATTTCAGCAGCTCAGTCGATAAACAATCAAACAGTTCGTGGTAACGAACCGTGAGTAAGGAACGACCCGGCTCAATAGTAACCGAAACTCTAGCAAACGGAATTTTGATACCAGTAGATACATCAAAAGAATTGGATTTTTATGCTGATTTTAAAGATATAAGTTTCATCAAATTCAGTCGAACCCATCAAAAGTTACGAGCCTGAAAAAAATTGCCTCATTTTCGGAAAAGGTGGGAAATACCCCTAAAAGTCATAGAATCTTAATGAAACATGGGAGGATCTTTGCATAAAGGATATTTCCTTGGAGAAAGGGACTTTTCTATGAAGGGGGTACCGGATTTCCCAGCATTATTTAAAAAACGATCAGAAATTAAATAAAAAAAAGTTTTTTCAGCTGAAAAAAAGGAGCAACATTAAGATTTAAAACGAACAGAAATTATTACGTATATGCAGGGTTTTCCCCCTAGCCAATACCTTGCTCTTTACACTAAGTTTTTTTTAGTACTTTCAAAAGAGCCATCTATTTTAATTAAACGGCCTTTGTGAATCAGGTATTTGTGATTCGAACAAAATTCGAACTTTAGCGTGAAGAACGAGGTATTGACTATTGAGCAAACCCCCTCACATGCTTAATGATTTCTGCTCATTTTAAGTTTTAATGTTGCTCCTTACTTTCAGTTGAAAAAACTTGTTTTTTTATTTAATAGCAGTAAAAAACCAATGCCATCATGGAAACTAGACCCCGGCGCCGTGCCGGCGGATCGACCGAACGCCGCCGACGAGAGGCCCGGTCGACCGCTGCCGAAGAGTCGGAAGAACGCCGGCACGCCGCAGGTGGTGGCGTTCTGTCGACTTTAAATTAATTTTGCGGCAATTCTTTATTGCGTCAACCGCAAAGTCGGAGCTTTTCCTTCTCATTTGGTTTAGTATTTCGGTTTTCCTGATTATAAATTAAGCAGGGCTTGCACTATCCCCGAATTCTCGGATATTTCCCCAAAAATCTCTGCGTCACCCCGAAAAAAAATTTGGTTCCCCGAATCCCCGAAAATCACTCAATCACGGTGCCACCCCTAGCGATTTATCACCAGCGACTTTCCCTGCCAAATATTACTTTGCATACCATAATTCTTCAGTACTCTCTTGTTCGTTAATTTTCGTCTCTTTTGTTAGCCTACTTTGCATAAAAACAGACAGATGCAATATGCAAATGCAAATTACAATTGGTACAACCATGACTTCCTCGTCCTTCTAGGAGATATGCATTTCAAATGCATTTCAAAATACTAGCATTTCAAATGAGTCTGGCCTGTGGGATTTCGCTGTTGGACCCGTAACAATAGATAGCCTAAACGACAACGGAGAGAGAATGTTGAACTGCTGTGTCGCCCACAATCTTACCAGTGCAAACACATGGTTTCAGAGAACCAATATACCCAATTACACCTGGTATAGCAATGATGGATCAACGAAGAAGATGCTCGACTACATCATCATCATATGGCTGTCTTCTGTGCAGAATTGTCGCACCTACCGATTCGCCAAACTTGGGAACATCGACCATCGTTTTGTTGCAGCCAAAATCCGGCTTCGCCTGAAAGCTACAAAAGCCAGCAAGAAACCTCGGAAAATTGATACCTACCGTATCCAGCAAGACCCCGCTTTGGCTAAGCAGTATCAGGTCGAAATATCCAACAGATTTGAGGTTCTTATGTAATGCGATAATAGTGAAGGTATGTGGATGGTTTTCAAAGGGAATGCTCTTGCAGTTGCAACTAAGGTTGGTGGAATGGAACAGCATAAGAAAAAAGACTGGATCAGCAACGAGTCCCTCGCCATTATTGATTGCAGACGGGAAGCCCGCCTTCGCGGGGACATGACAGCGTATAGGCAATTAAATAAGGAGCCTAACATCATGCTGCACAAAGACCGTAAGACCTTTATTGACAAAAAAGCATGCGAGCTCCAAGAGGCCGCCAAAAAAAAAGGACATCGGAGCCACATAAAAGATCCTACGTGAGCTATCAGGCCAATATACTCAAACTATATCATATCTCCGTAACACCAGTGGTGAAAATATTTACGACAAATCACAGTGCCTTCACCAGTGGGAGAAACACTTCGAGAAGCTACTGAACTCAGACCCACCTGACCAAATTGACGACGAGATTACTGCTGCGGCTGAGAATGCTACACCTGCCCCCGATGGCACTGAATTTACAGCAGAAGAAACTAAAGCAGCAGCACGAAAGCTGAAGAACAACAGAGTGCCTGGAATATGTGGCCTGACATTCAGAACTCCTTAAAAATGGCTTCTCTGGCTACAAATGCTGTTTAATACTGTGTGGCGCTCTGAAATACCATCAGACTGGAAGACTGGCTTATTTGTGCCAGTCTACAAGAGGAAAGGAAGTAAAGCAGAATGTAATAACTATCGTGGAATAACTCTGCTCTCGGTACCCGGCAAACTCTTCACCATGCTACTCCTCAAGCGGGCAACAAAGTACCTCTATCCCCTTAGTCACCACCAGCAGGCTGGATTCGTGCCGGGTAGGTCCACTACTGAGCAAATCCATACAATTAGACAGCTGATAGAGAAAACTCGAGAATATAAAAGGAAAGCGTACATTGCCTTCATCGATTTTAGATCTGCTTTTGACACTGTTGACAGACAGTCACCGTGGTTGATCCTTCAATCTGCTGGTGTACCCAAGAAAATTGTCAATCTGTTCAAAGAACTATACAATAAGACCGAAAGTGCTGCTCTTGTAAATGGCCAGCTCTCATCACATTTTGGTGTTCGGCAAAGGCTGCGCTGCTGCTCCAGAACTCTTCAACTATGTCATGGACCTTGTTCTCAACAAAACACTGCTGGCGCATCCGTTTGGCATCGATTTTGATGGAAGAGTTCTGGCAGATGTCGACTTCGCTGACGATGTTGCATTGGTATGCGAAAATCTCACTGACATCAAAACTGCACTGGAAATAGTTGCATCTGTTGCTGGAAAACTTGGTTTAAATGTAAACTGGACCAAGAGACCAACATATTACTTGTGGACAAGACACAATGCAGCCCCCTGACAAACATAGAAGTATGTGGCCAAGATATTGAGATAGTCAAGCTGTTCACCTACCTTGGTTCAATTGTTTGCTCAAACGGAAATCTAGATGCAGAGATATCAGCAAGGGTGGCAAAGGGCAATGCCATTTTCGGCCGCTTACTGAGAACAATATTCCGCAAACCCCAGATCAGCCGTCTCACGAAAGCTCGTATTTACTCTGCCTCGGTAGCAAGCATTGTGTTGTACTCGTCAGAGACAGACAAAACACCTCCGCAAAGTTGACCACGTTAGGTGGCTCGACAGGGTACGGAACGTGGATATCCTCTTGTCCTTTAAATTACCACCCCTTTCCGAACAGCTTGAGTCCTGCTCGCTGCGTTGGTACGGTCATTTACTTCGCCTACCCACTGAAACACCTGCCCGAGTTATATTTAACTTCGATCAAACTGCAAACGGCTGGAAGCGCCCCAGAGGTAGACCACGTATGAGATGGGCGGATATCATCCACGATGGACTCACGGCGTGAGGCATTGACCCCAGTGAAGCTCCTACACTGGCACAAAACAGGCCACTCTGGAGACGACTAACAGCCCTGACGTCTGGTTCCCTCTACGCTGGTAACGCTGCCGAGCAAGAGCTTTAAGTAAGTAAGTAAGCAAGTTCATATATTGAGAAAAAAAGTATAATGATAATACCTCGATTTTTTTAAAGTAGGGATGCCAATAAGTTAATTTTTTTTATTTAAAGCAGAGACGGTATACTATCAAGATGGTATTCAGAGGGGAGGCATAGGGAGTTTTTATATTTAAGTGATAGTACCTTGATTTTTTTTTATTGAAAGCAGGGATGCCAAAAAGTTGAAAAGTTGACAAAAATTAACATGATTTTCGTGAGTTATACTTGATACAGCAAATGGATAGGTTTATCGGCCAAAGGGAAAGGGACATATGCGTCCAACCCGTTTTTTATCTTATTGATGAAACGGATTTACTTTGAAAACATTTAGTCATAAGTACCAGGCAAAGTCACACTAAAACGAATTAGTGTGACGAAAGCGATATCGACATCCCCACCTAACTTTGCGCTCGAGTGACAATGGCGCCCTTGGTCCAGTGCCCAAGTTACATTAAAAGGCCAGGTCATGATAAAACCTTTCAATTTAAGAGGTAGAAGGAGGAGTCTTTGACAGTCTTATAACCTCAGGGTACTAGATTTTGCAACGTTTTTACGTATCTACGTATTTTACAGTGGTTTAAAAAATTCGATCACCCAACAAATGATTACAAAAATATGGACAAATATAACAAATGTAACATTTGGAATATTATAACACTTTTTTCCAAGCTTTGAAGAAAAGCAAAAAAGGCTAAATACCCCTAACTACGCTTGAAAGCTATTTTAAAAAGATATTATTTGGAGATTTCCATGGATATGACTATAGCAGAAGCTTTGAGCGTGGGTGGGAATCGAAGAGGAGTCTTTGACTATTTTGACCACAGGTGACTTATTGTTGCGACTTTCTTAAATTTGGTAATTTTTGTGAGCATTTGGAAATCAAAACTTAAACTCTTCATTTAAATAAACGCTAAAGCTTTTCATTTCTTACCTAAGAAAATAGCTGGCATTTCATTTTTCTTCATACCGAATAAACCATTAACTGTTTTTGTTTCATTGTAATTGAAGTGTTCTCATGTGAAGTGTTCATCATGTATTTTTAATTTGATAAATTTACTCCTTTTAGATGCAGTTTATAATTTGACTGATGTTAGGTATTTATGAGTTTATAATCTGGAATGAAAGTTGATACCTATCAGGAGGTCCGATCCCTCACCCCTGCTGCCATCTACAATTTAGTTTAATGCTGACGGGGGTCCATATATGGGCATAGAGTCCCTAGGGAGATGGTTTTTCTCACTGAGAATGAAAAAACAGGATTTTTCTCACTTGAAAAAACAGGATTTTTCTCACATTGATGGATGTTTCTTGGACGGTTATGAGTGTTAGTCAATTTATTTGTTGTTTTTCTTGGATGTCAACAGTAATTTATGTCTGTTTTATGGTTTTTGTCACTGAGAATGAAAAAACAGTATTTTTCTCACTTTGATGTATTTCCAAGGAGAATTGTCTCCGGGCGAAGCTGATTAATGTCTTTGGAGTTCGTCCAGGAGAATTGTTTCCGAGTGAAGTTTGCAAATGCGCATTAACGGTGGGGAAGAGATATTTTGATCTTAAAGATGAAGAGATTAACGCGGGAAGGGGTTTCCTAGTAGTTTCAAATGTGACAGCGCAGGGACACCAAAAACAAAAGGAACACGCAGAAATTACGTTTAGGGGTTATTTGGGCGAAACTGTTTTAGAAATTTTAGGGAATTATTTCGGCGAAACAGTTAGAGACATTTTAAAAGATGATTTTAGAAGATGTTTTAGAAGAGGATTTAAGGGTGAAACTCTGTGGTCGTTATAATACACAAGTTGTATTTGAACAGTGTTGTGAGGTCCTCTACCCTAGCCCCAAAATGCCCCGACCCCCCACACCCCAACCCAAAGGCCCCTCCGATCCACCAAATGCCCCAAAGACCCCGCCTCCCCCCAACTTTTTTTCCCCCATTTTTTTAATACTTTTTTATTTGCGCATTTGAGACACAGAAGTGCCCCATCCCCCAACCTTTTGGTTCCCCTCGAATATATTTTTCAGAACAAGTTCTTTATGTAATGTCCCTCCTAAACCCATTTTACAACTTGAAGCATCCATCCTTTTCACCCACAACGTTACTTTACAGCTTTTTGGATACCTCAACACGGAGC
Organism: Artemia sp. Qi Xiang Cuo; assembly: GCF_049724085.1. Lineage (NCBI taxonomy): Eukaryota > Metazoa > Arthropoda > Branchiopoda > Anostraca > Artemiidae > Artemia > Artemia sp. Qi Xiang Cuo. The sequence goes on along the minus strand of NC_142800.1, from coordinate 7,896,232 downwards.
AATACTTTTCAAAAGGCATTTCAGAGCAACTTCTTTTCTTAATGTCCCTTCTAAACCCATTTTAAAAGTTGAAGCATCCATCCTATTCACCACAAGTTTACTTTAGAGCTTTTTGGATAATTCAACATCTAGCAATACTTTCAAAAGACATTTCAGAGCAAGTTCCTTTCTTAATGTTCCCTCCTACACCCATTTTACAACTTGAAGCATCCATCCTTTTCACCTACAACATTACTTTACAGCTTTTTGGATACCTCAAAACCTAGCAATACTTTTCAAAAGGCATTTCAGACAAGTTCTTTTCATAATCTCCCTCCTAAACCCATTTTACAAGTTGAAGCATCCATCCCTTTCACCCACAACTTTACAGCTTTTTGGATATCTCAACACCAAGCAATACTTTTCAAAAGGCATTTCAGAGCAAGTTCCTTTCTTAGTGTTCCCTCCTAAACCCAATTTTACAAGTTGAAGCATCCATCCCTTTCACCCACAACTTTACTTTACAGCTTTTTGGATACCTCAACACCAAGCAATACCTCTCAAAGGCATTTCAGAGCAATTTCTTCTCTTAATGTCCCTCCTAAACCCATTTTACAAGTTGAAGTATCCATCCTTTTCACCCACAGCTTTACTTTACAGCTCTTTTGAAACATCAACACCAACAAATACCTTTCAAAATACATTTCAGAGCAAGTTCCTTTCTTAATGTCCCTCCTAAACCCATTTTACAACTTGAAGCATCCATCCTTTTCACTTACAACTTTACTTAACAGCTTTTTAGATAGCTCAACACCAAGCAATACTTTTCAAAAGGCATTTCAGAGCAAGTTCTTTTCATAATGTCCTTCCTAAACCCATTCTACAACTTGAAGCATCCATCTTTTTCACCCACAACTTTACCTTACAGCTTTTTGGATACCTCAACACCAAGCAATACTTTTCAAAAGGCATTTCAGAGCAACTTCTTTTCTTAATGTCCCTCCTAAACCAATTCTACAACTTGAAGCATTCATAATTTTCACCCCCAACTTTACTTTAAAGCTTTTTGGATACCACAACACCAATCAATACTTTCAAAAGGCATTTCAGAACAAGTTCTTCTCATAATGTCCCTCCTAAACCCATTTTACAAGTTGAAGCATCCATCCATTTCACCCACAACTTTACATTACAGCTTTTTGGATACCTCAACACCAAGCAATACCTTTCAAAAGGCATTTCAGGGCAAGTTCTTTTCTTAATGTCCCTCCTAAACCCATTTTACAAGTTGAAGCATCCATCCTTTTCATCCACAACTTTACTTTATAGCTTTTTGGATACCTCAACACCAAGCAATACATTTCAAAAGGCATTTCAGAGAAAGTTCTTTTCTTAAGATACCTCCTAATAACATTTTACAAGTTGAAGTAGCAATCCTTTTCACCCAAAACATTACTTTACAGCTATTTGAATATCTCAACACCATGCACTACATTTAAAAAGACATATCAGAGCAAGGTCTATTCTTAATGTCCCCTCCTAAACCCAATTTTACAAGTTGAAGCATCCATCCCTTTCACCCACAACTTTACTTTACAGCTTTTTGGATACCTCAACACCAAGCAATACTTTCAAAAGGCATTTCAGAGCAAGTTCTTCTCATAATGTCCCTCCTAAACCCATTTTACAAGTTGAAGTATCCATTCATTTCACCCAAAACTTTACTTTACAGTTTTTTGGATACATCAACACCAAGCAATACTTTCAAAAGATATATCAGAGCAAGGTCCTTTCTTAATGTCCCTCCTAAACCAATTTTACAACTTGAAGCATCCATCCTTTTCACTCACAACTTTACTTTACAGCTTTTTAGATACCTCAACACCAAGCAATACTTTTCAAAAGGCATTTCAGAGCAAGTTCTTTTCATAATGTCCCTCCTAAACCCATTCTACAACTTGAAGCATCAATCCTTTTCATCCTCAACTTTACTTTACAGCTTTTTGGATACCTCAACACCAAGCAATACTTTTCAAAAGACATTTCTGAGCAACTTCTTTTCTTAATGTTCCCTTCTAAATCCATTTTACAACTTGAAGCATTCATCCTTTTCAACCACAACATTACTTTACAGCTTTTTGGATATCTCGACACCAAGCAATACCTTTCAAAAGGCATTTTAGAGCAACTTTTTTTCTTAATGTCCCTCATAAACACATTTTAAAAGTTGAAGTACATATCCTTTTCACCACAACTTTACTTTACAGCATTTTGGATACCTCAACACCAAGCAATACTTTTCAAAAGGCATTTCAGAGCAAGTTCTTTTCATAATGTCCCTCCTAAACCCATTTTACAAGTTGAAGTACCCATCCTTTTCACTTACAACTTTACTTTACAGCTTTTTGGATACCTCAACACCAAGCAATACCTTTCAAAAGTCATTTCAGAGCAAGTTCTTTTCATAATGTACCTCCTAAACCCATTTTACAAGTTGAAGCATCCTTCCATTTCACCCACAACTTTACTTTACAGCTTTTTAGATACCTCAACACCAAGCAATACTTTTCAAAAGGCATTTCAGAGCCAGTTCATTTCTTAATGTTCCCTCCTAAACTCAATTTTACAAGTTGAAGCATCCACCATTTTCACCCACAACTTTACTTTACAGCTTTTTGGATACCTCAACACCAAGCAATACTTTCAAAAGGCATTTCAGAGCAAGTTCCTTTCTTAATGTTCCCTTCTAAACCCAATTTACAACTTGAAGCATCCATCCTTTTCACCCACAACTTTACTTTACAGCTTTTTGGATACCTCAACACCAAGCAATACTTTTCAAAAGGCATTTCAGAGCAAGGTCCTTTCTTAATGTCCCTCCTAAACCCATTTTACAACTTGAAGCATCCATCCCTTTCACCCACAACTTTACTTTACAGCTTTTTGGATATCTCAACACCAAGCAATACCTTTCAAAAGGCATTTCAGAGCAACTTCTTTTCATAATGTCCCTCCTAAACGCATTTTACAAGTTGAAGCATCCATCCTTTTCACCCAAAACTTTACTTTTCAGCTTTTTGGATACCTCAACACAAAGCAATACTTTTCAAAAGGCATTTCAGAGCAAGTTCTTCTCATATTGTCCCTCCTAAGCTCATTTTACAAGTTGAAGCATCCATTCTTTTCACCCACAACTTTACATTACGGCTTTTTGGATACCTCAACACCAAGCAATACCTTTCAAAAGGCATTTCAGAGCAATTTCCTTTCTTAATTTCCCTCCTAAACCCATTTTACAAGTTGAAGCATCCATCCTTTTCATCCACAACTTTACTTTACAGCTTTTTGGATACCTCAACACCAGGCAATACTTTTCAAAAGGAATTTCAGAGCAAGTTCTTTTCTTAATTTCCCTGCTAAACCAATTTTACAAGTTGAAGCATCCATCCTTTTCACCCACAACTTTACTTTACAGCTTTTTTGATACCTCAACACCAAGCTATACTTTTCAAAAGGCATTTCAGAGCAAGTTCCTTTTCTTAATGTACCTTCTAAATAAATTTTACAAGTTGAAGAATCCATCCTTTTCACCCACAACTTTACTTTACAGCTTTTTGGATACCTCAACACCAAGCAATACCTTTCAAATGGTATTTCCGAGCAACTTCTTTTCTTAATATCCCTCCTAAACCCATTTTACAAGTTGAAGTACCCATCCTTTTCACCCACAACTTTACTTTACAGCTTTTTGGATACCTCAACAACAAGCAATACTTTTCAAAAGGCATTTCAGAACAACTTCTTTTCTTAATGTTCGTTCTAAACCAGTTTTTCAACTTGAAGCATCCATCCTTTTCACCCACAACTTTACTTTACAGCTTTTTGGATATCTCAACACCAAGCAATACTTTTCAAAAGGCATTTCAGAGCAACTTCTTTTCATAATGTCCCTCCTAAACACATTTTACAAGTTGAAGTACCCATCCTTTTCACCCACAACTTTACTTTACAGCTTTTTGGATACCTCAACACCAAGCAATACTTTTCAAAAGGCATTTCAGAGCAACTTCTTTTCATAATGTCCCTCCGAAACCAATTTTACAAGTTGAAGCATCCATCCTTTTCACCCACAACTTTACTTTGCCGCTTTTTGGATACCTCAACACCAAGCAATACTTTTCAAAAGGCATTTCAGAGCAAGTTCTTTTCTTAATATCCCTCCTAAACCCATTTTACAACTTGAAGGACCCATCTTTTTCACAGAAAACTTTACTTTACAGCTTTTTGGATATCTCAACACCAAGAAATACTTTTCAAAAGGCATATCAGAGCAAGTTCCTTTCTTAATGTACCTTCTAAACCAATTTTACAAGTTGAAGCATCCATTCTTTTCACACACAACTCTACTTTATGGCTTTTTGAATACCCAACATCAAGCAATACTTTCAAAATATGTCTTAAATCAAAGCATGTTGTTTTTTATGCCAATAAACCAAAATAATATTTTTGAAAGACCTTACAGTTCTTTAAATAAAGCAAAAAATCAAATCCTTTGAAAAATTCATGACCATTAATGAAAAATATTTACTAGCGTCATATGAAGTTTCATACTGTACCGGCACTATTCAAATTAAAATACCGTTCGTCATTAGAGAAGGTCTTGAATTGCCTGCTGCTATTTGTAGAAAAATGAACTAGATGGAAGCAAATATGTCAATTATATTCAAAAATTTTCTTTATCAAACGACACTGTCTTGAATAGAATTTCTGATATTAACACTTATTACAAGAATTAAAGAAAGCCCAACGCTTTCTTTGAATTCAGTTGAACGAAACAACTGTTATTACTAACAGTTGTAACAGTACATATTCCATGATAGGTCTGATGCACGAAATCAATAGTGGTAGAATAGACTCATCTGAAAGGAGACTTTTGCATCTTAGGATAACTCCTAGCTTCTTGGAGCAAGAGGATCTAATTTTACTGAGATGCTCAGTCCGCGAGAGATCTGAAGAGAAATTAACTCCAAGTAGGCGTAGTGTATCAACTCGTGTTATTGCCTTTCCTTTGAAGACGAAATCAGGATGAGCCTTCATATTACTCGCCTTAGAAATTAGTAGCTCTTTCATTTTCGTTGAGTTAAAACTAACGAGCAACGCATCTGCCCACTTTTCAATTCTCTCCAGGTCAGCTTGAAGCAGGATGAGCCCTCCTATTACTTGTCTTAAAAATTAGGAGCTCTTTCGTTTTCGATTAGTTAAAACTGACAAACCACGCATCTGCCCACTTGTCAATTCTTTCCTGGTCAGCCTGAAGCTCCTTGTGGGGTTGTCGTGTTTTTGTTGTCGTGTCATCAGCAAAGTGGTGAGGTTTCTTTACAAGGTTGTCCCCAAAGTCGTTTATGAACACGAAGAAAATAGTTGGCCCAAAAATACTTCCTTGGGGTACTCCTGATAAGACTGTTTGTTCTTTTGCTATGAAGCCGTCGAGGACAACCTGCAATGAATTTTGGCGAAGAAAGTCAGCAAATACCTAAAATAGTCGACCATCGACTCCATAGGCTTTCAGTTTGCAAAGAAGTCCCTTGTGCCATACATGATCAAAGGCTTTTGCGATGTAAAGGAGAGAAGGCGAATATCGCGCCCCATAGAAGGAAGCTTAACCCACTCTGGATACTCTGCAATCAGACAGTGTAATGCAAATCGTTTCCTGTGAAACCCGTATTGCGCGGCTGCCAACAACAGATTTGACTCGAGGTATTAGTAAAGGGTCTTATTAATGACTCTTTCATAAACATTACCTGCGGAGGACAGCATACTTGTTGGACAATACGATCTTACATTAGTAAGCTTAGACTCTGCCTTTGGAATAGCAACCACATGAGCAATTTTCCGGGCTTTTGGAGGTGATCCCGCTGCAAAGCTTTTTCTATACAGAGAGGCGATAGTTCAGGGGGACAATCTTTTCACGATGAGATTGGGAATCGTGTCAGGTCCTGAAGCTTTGGTGACATCCATCTGGCTCAATGTTCTGAGCACCTTACTAGTTATTATGTTAACGCTGGTGATTTTCACATCCATTCGTGGCGGAAAGATGGGGAGGGAGACTCCAGCGTCACCAAGTAGGGAGACCTTTGAAAAAGCTTGTGAAAAAGTATCTATCTTTTCTCGGCCTCACTGGATCATCGTCCCTTCAACATGAAGCGAGGGAATTTATGTTGGTTTAGATGACGGTAGAACTTTTTGACGACCCTCTACCACCGCTTTGCAGGAGCACTTTTCAGTTTGTCTACAAACTTGTGTTTGTAATCTGCTCTGGCTTGAAATACGGCTTTAACAGACTCGTTCCAAACACTAATAAAAGCAGTACAGTCCTCGTCTGGTTCAGTTAAACGCCATTTCTTGTGACCCTTCTTACTGGCCCTGGTGGTCTTTCTACAACCAGCATTGAACCAAGGCTTATCATGAGATGAAACTTTTACTGATTTAAATGAGAGGAATGGCTCAACGGACTCTGTAATCACTTTTTATAAAGTAGCGCTGCTTTATGTGGGGCTTCTTTTGTATATTTACTCCATGTCTTTGCCTATAAGAAGTTTCGCAGACCATCCCAGTCTGTGCGGTGATACTGCCTGATGATCCGCTAAATGTTAAAGTCTCCTTGAATTATTATACATGACTTATGAAACTGTGTCTTCATAGATTCCAAGTAATCTTCCAGATGTTCGGTGATATTCATCTTTGGTGGGTTATAGAATGTACCAATGACAAACGATTTGTTTGGTAGGTTTACTTTCACCCAAAGGTCCTCCTTATTGCTAGAAATCAAAAGTGACGAAAATGAAATGTTCTTTTTAAGGTACACCACCTGCACCAAAGGTCTAGCTTCTCTGTTTTTTGCGATCCAGCTTTAGCAGAGTGTAACCAGGAATGTTGACCTCACTATCAATGACGCCAGAATACATGTTGATCTCAGGTGCACATATGACAGAAGGGGAGATCTCATTGATCAAATGCTGAAGGTGATCTAACTTGGATCGGAGACCCCGTACATTGCAGTGGGTAACAGTAAACTTACCCGTAAGAATTGTCTTTGGACACGCGTTTGGTCGTCTGCTGGAAGGAAGTCCAATCTGAGGCTGTTTTTTGGTTTGAAAACTAGGTAAATACCGACTGAATGAGTAGTTGGCCCAAACAGCGGACAAAAGAACTCCTAAGACAGACTTTGCCTCATCAGCAAGGGTGGTGGTGACCCCAATAGGGGCAGAAGTCAGTACCTACCACTCCCGAGCTCTGGGGTCAGGGACATCAACCCCTAAATGGTTTTCTGGAGCATACCACCGCATACTCAGAGGCTGTTGTCCAACTTTGGATGTTCCACCCTTCGCAGTTGTCCTCCTATTGAGGATCCTCCCACGATGGTATCCTGCAGTACCATACAATTTAACCCATTGCTAGAAGAAGGTTTACAACTAACCGGACGTGTCAAAACGCCGGCTGGCCCTGCTCGGTGTGCATGAGAAGGTCGATCTTCCTCCTCCACCTGTATTTATGACCCCCGGGCGAGGGTAGCCCAGTTTTAATTTATGGACCTCCAGGGGTTAGGTCTCCCCTTGGTTCGCACCTCCCTTAATGAGAGGTACCCTATATATCTGTAGGACGTTCCCCTATCCGCCACCTGGGGACGCGCTGGGTGGCCGGAAGAGGGTCCCTACTGAGAAGGTGACTCAATAGGTACTCAGGAATCAGTACTGAGTACCTGGTAACTCAGTACCTGAGTACATGGTGACTCAGTAGGTACTACCATTCAACACCACATATTTATGATAAGTTACTTTCTCAGCTTTAACATAATATTAAATCCTAATATTATTCATCACAAAAACATGTTCAAGAGGTCTTACGTCCAGCAGCATCAAACATCCCACCAAGATTTAATTTGTTGTGAAAACGGGCGTATCCATCTCAGTAGATTTTTTCCTTTAATTTAATTTAATACTTACCACTCAACCTCTGCGTTCAAATATTTGAGCACCTTAAGACGGGCAGAATTCATTTCTGCTTATGTTGTTGCAGGAAATGCCATTTTGATGAGAAATAGGGCAAATAATTTTTGTAACTATGATAAATACAATTTTGCAACTTTTTGTGCAGTTATTAATTTTAGTTTTTTGTATATTTTAATCGAATTGTAATACTTTGTTTTTTTGTATGCAAATGTATATTATTACCTAATAAATAAATCATGATTAAAACATTTATTAATATATTTGTTTTACATTTAAATGGGGTCGCCAGGAAACTAGGAATCGCAAATGGGGTTGTGAATGAAAAAAGTTGAAGAAACCCTGATCTAGACAGTTGGGTATTGCTGTTTTTTTTATCAACTGACGAATATAGGTTCTATTAATTCTTATTGGATTTTTTTCTATTTCTGCGTATTAAATGTGAACCATTGCAATTTTATCAGTAAAATTTTAAGATAATAGCATGATGTATGTTCTAGTTTCTTATGGTATTAATTACAAAATAAACTATAAAAACAAATGTCTGATTAGTAATTTTACGCCAACGCAGTTTTAAAGGTCAATACTGAGTAATTTTCCTAGTAGTTACTTTAAAAAAAGGATTTACTTGATTCCAGAAATGACATCTTTTGAATCAAGAAATGGCATGCATCAAATAACTTAATAAAAACAATTATTAAGGCTTTTCATTTTTACTCAGAACTATTGATGTTTACTAAGATCGTTAATTTACTTTATGCACTGTTTTGCTCTTCAAAGCTTTAAAAATATTTTTATCTATCTTTCATAACTCCTCATTTGTTTTAATTGAGCTTTTGGTTAGACTTTCCTAAAAACAAATGAATTTTAGTAATATTTTGGGCCTTTTAAAATCCCGGCAGGTAGGCTAAAGTAACGAAAATCTCTCTTTGTTAGCATGCCTAGCTAGTCTGAGATATGCTGAAATTTCTCATAAATTTGAAAAGCCAACTTAAAAAAACCAACCAGACAATTTATTTAAATTAAATAAAAATTGAATAACACAAAAAACTAGAAGAGGAAGATGTAGATTAAACTAAATACTATAATAGTAAATAGTAAATAATAGTAAAATAGTAAATACTATAATAATTTACTATACGTCCAAAATATTCACTTTTACTGTAACTTTCTTAAAAACAAAGGGAAATTCATTAGGAGTTCAGGCTTTTCTAAAACTCAATTCGTGAGGTTAAAACACCATTTGGTAGTAGTGAAATTTCATTATGCCTGACTGCTGTTTTCTTTTATGTTTTTTCTTTTATTGATATGAGGCCATAAATAAGGCCATTCGGTTGTAGCGAATTTTCATCATGCGTGACTGCTGTTTTCTTTTATGTTTTTATGTTTTGTCTTGTATTTATATGAGGCCATAAAGGAGGCCATTTGGTAATAGTGAATTTTCATCATGCCTGACTGCTATTTTCTTTTATTTTTTTTTTTTTTGTTTATTTGTTTTAAAAAAAAAAAAAACATAAAATCTAACATAATTTTTTTACTTGTTTAATAAAAAATATGTTTTCTTCTATTTAAACGTCAGGTTGCCAGTATAAAGGCAAAACTTGTATAATACTTATCTACTTAATGCTTTAGTTTTAATTATGCTAATATGAGCCTCACTTCTGTATGCTATTGATCCAATAGAACAATAATTTATATAAAACTAAGAAGTTATAGTTCAGAAAGTCAAAAATTTAAAATAACAACAAGACCAAGAGGAGACAGATAAATGAAAATTCTCTTCAAAATGTGAAACAAAATGATAGAAAAAACAAGAGAAGCTCAAATCTGAAAACTAAAAACAAAACATATACACTCCCACTAAATCCAAGTAGTAGAAAAAATATACAATTTAAGTTACCTCTGTCAAATCCTGAAAGTAAGTTATTTTAATTTGACTGTGTTAACAGTGCATATTAACTGCTACAGCTCCTTCAAAGCCTACCCCCAAAAAATATATTTATATGGAAGCTGCAGCTGAGCATTCTAATTTCAATTTCATTTCTAATCAGCCTTCTCCAATATTCTAGAGCCATTTGTTTTATACGATCACCCACAGGGAATCGCCTCCCACCTCCCCCCCCCCCAAAAAAAGCATTTTTTCGAAAGGGGCTCGAAGCCTCTACCACAGAATTCCTTGATATGATGAATTCAATGGTGAAATTCCATCATTTCACTCGCCTTTTTGGGGGTATTTCGCTCCTTTTTGGAATTCAGGCAAATCTTCTCAGTTTTTACTTTTGGCGATAACTTAAAATTAGGAACTTTCATATATTTAGAATCACCGTAAAAATCGAAATTTTTTTGATTTAAATTTTGTTAACATAACTTTGTTTGTAGCTTCGCTTACTATCAACACTTTTTTGTAGTTTTGGTTACTATAAAGTTGCTCGTTACTTACATTACATCTTTGCTAAAAAATTTTCTCTTTTTTAGTCAGATTTATCCGGTTACCAGATTTATAAGCAGTTTCTGCGAAGCTACATGTAGGCCAATTAGGGGAGGGGCAGCTAGGTACATTTATAGGGGTAGTGATTAGTATATTTGAAATCAAAATTTAAGACAGATCGTTTGGTCTTGATCTTCCACCCAGTAAAACAACTGAAAAAAAATAAATTGCTAAGGATCTGAGGACTAATACTCCAAAGAAGATGTATGCCAGTGATCCTCTCACTTACTTTTTTCCAGATCAGTGATCCAGTGGGTAACCTACTGCTTTGTTATTTATGTTGTGTTTTTTTTCTTATTTCCTTGTGGATTATATTATTTTGTTTTTTCGTTTTTTACTCCACATTTATTTTATATCATTGCGCCTTACAAATACACTTACTTACTTAGTTACTAATTCATTGAGAACTATTTTTCACTAGTCTTTTCTACATTTTGAAAAAAAAAAAACTAGGAAGAGAATCTAAGCATTAATGTAATTTTTTTTTCCTCTTTTTTAATTCTTTGGCTCAGGTTTATCAGCAGTTTCTACGGAGCTTATTTCAACCCTATTAATCAAGTTCAAACTTTGCCATATTATTCTATATTTTGAGTGTGATCATAGAAACCCATGTAAGGTTGTTCAAAGCGATCTTCAACCCAATTTCCATTAGGGAGATTGAAGAAGAGACCCCTCCCTCAAAAAAAAAATTAAGCTTGAGGTTTGCTTTGTAGCACAAATTGCATCAGAGGGTTAAAAAAAAACCTTTTGATGATTCTTAAACATGGAAGATGAAGAAGTCGAAGTAAAAATCTATTAAAAACACTCAATTCTTAAATGGCACGCAAAGTTGTTTTTTTTTATACCATATGGCAATCAAACGTATCTCTATCAGTGCCAATTAGAAAATGGGCTTCAAAATTGACCTTTAGACCTTACCTTAGATCCGTATGTGCCTCCAGAGGCACCCAGGGGATCAAGAAGGAGCCACCAATATTCCCACCGGTTTGCTGCTGCAATTATATCCTCCCACAGAGGTTGTATTGATGGGTGCATGTTACGGAGATCTGTCTGGTACGTTCGACGCAGGGTGTTTCTGGGTCTGCCCCTGCGGCGTGGACCCGATAGCTGCTAATGGAATGCTGCATTTGGTAGTCAGAAATTGTCCATACGTAGTACGTGGCCAAGATATCTTCATCGGCGGACTCTTATGATACATGTAACAAGAGGTTGGCCAGTCTTGTCGCGGATGAATTGGTTTGTTATTCTCTGCTGCCAACGGATGCTGAGAGTTCTTCTAAGACATGTGTTTTCAAAAGCAAGTATTCTTCTTTCTTTTCCGGGTTCAGGTGCCAGGTTTCGGCTGCGTAAAGCAGCACTGGCATAACATTGCTATTGAAGATTCTTAACTTTAGCCGTATAGAGAAGCTTTGGGACCGCCATACTTTCCGTAATCTATTGAAGGCCCCATTGGCTTGGCCGATTCTTGTGAGCACTTCTTTTGTGGTCGATCCGGTACTTTCTATTATGCTTCCCAAGTATTTGAAATGGACGACTTGCTCTATGTGCTGGTGTCCGCAAATGATGCTCAGGGGTGAATGTGTGGTAGCCATGCATTTTGTTTTCTCATTATTTATTTTCAGGCCGACATGGCCACCTCTCTCCCTCACTTTGTCAAGGAGTTCTTGGAGTCTTCGCCTACATGATTCCAGGACGGCGATGTAGTCAGCGAAGCCTACATTACTGAGGCGTATTTCTGGATTCCGTCTGTGCTCGTACTTTGCAGCATGTAATCAATGATGATTACGAAAAGTAGCGGTGACAAGACGCAACCTTGCTTAACTCCTGACAGAATGCGGAAGAAATGAGTTTGGCCATTTGGTGTCTTTACACAGCCCTCACTATGTTCATAGAGCACAACACTCAGTGAAAGTATCTTTACAGGAATTCCTTAGTGCAGTAAGATCTTCCACAGACTTTGGCTGTCTACTGAGTCAAATGTCCTCTCAAAATCGATGAATATCATATAGATTTTGGAGCGCCATTCTCTGCTTTCTTCCGTCAGTAGCCGTAGGGTAAATATCAAGTCTGCACATGAACGGTTCGGTCTGAATCCATGTTGCTCGTCGCGAAGGTGTCTGTCGAGCTGCGAGCTGATTCTCTGCTTTAAAATGTGCGTCAGCAATTTGCTAGGTATGGAAACTTGGAAAGCATGCAGATTCCTTGCCAGTTGCCTGGGAAGGACGCATCGCCTTTCTTAAAGATCCTTACATAGATGTCATTCTAACTAATTTGAACAATTTTTACAGTCTCCCCCCCCCCCCAGCTTCGCCTCTATTGGTTGGGAGTTATAATTTTTACCTCCTCCTGTCCCCCTCTTTTGATTTTAAGCATACATTCTCAGTAACTTATGGCTCTTTCCGCTACCTTCAAAATGCTGGCCTTCTTTCTTTTGGAACGTGACTGAGCATTGAGGATTGGTCTGATATTTATAATTTGCATGATCTTGATGAAAAAATCACTACCTTTCACAAAAAGCTAAATGATAAATTCCTGATTTATTTCCCGGAAAAAAGATTTAAAAAGTGCTCCAGTGACAAACCATTCATTAACCAACTCATAAAATCGCTAATTAGGAAAAAATTGAATCTTTTCAGAAATGGTAAACTGGATGAAGCTAATAATCTAAGAAAAGCGATTAAAAAGGAAATACTTAAATCTGTCCGATCCTACTACAAGAATAAAGTCAAAGAATTGTTTACCAATAAACCAAAAAATTGGTATTCCGAGGTAAAAAAGTTGTGTGGTAGGAGTCTAGACCAGCTTGACTTAACCTACCTAAATCCCCAGTAGCTACTGCTAATAATCTTAACACGTTCCTTGCTTCCATAGTCCAGAGTCTTCCAGCATTGTCTTATCAATTACCTACTGATGTTCTCCCCCCTGTTTTCCCCCTCCATATCACCGTCTGAGATCGAAAGAAGAATTGGGAAACTACGAAAAACAAGTGTCTGCCCTTTAGATATCCCATGTCTTCTTATTAGGCCTTTCAGTGACTTTCTCTCAAAGCCCTTGTCTGTTATTTTCAATGAGATTACTGAGTCTGGCCCATATCCACAAATTTGGAAACAGGGTTTCATCGGAAAACCTGGTTTTGAAGGCGCATATCCTATTTCACTAACTCCCATTTTCTCTAAGCCATATGAAAGTTTCCTCACAGATTGGCTAAAGGAGAAAATCGTGCCTCTTACTGACCTGAGATAATTCAGGAACGTCAAACCCACATCTGCTTCCCATAACCTTGTTTTTCTTATTGACTAAAATTGGGAAAATTCTCGAAAAACCGAATTGCTGGCTAAATTTAATTTCTATTGACCTTCAAAAAGCATTTGACCTTGTTAACCACAATATTTTAGTTGAGAAACTTGTTACTGATTTCAATATTGATTCTTTCCTGGTTAAATTGGTTGCCTCCTTTTTATCAAATAGATCACAGGTAGTCAAATATCAGAATCATTATTCCAGCCCCCTACCTGAATACAATGGAGTACCCCAAGGTGCTCCTCTCGGTCCCCTCTTTTTTTCTGTCATGCTAAATTGTATTGCTAGGGAATTTTCCAACAGATGGAAATTTGAGGATGACCTAACAGTTGTTGAAACCTACTACGGAAGCTTAATAAGTAACCCTATGAGTATTCTCTGTGATATGGCAGATGACTCTCCGGAGTTAGACATGAGAGTAAACCCCTCTAGATTTCTAATAGTGCCAATTTCTTTCCTTAAAACCTCACCCCTTTTCCTCGACCCTATCCTGCCAGATATTTACGTGTCTTCCTTTAAATTACTTGGGGTTACAATTTCCTCTAATTTTAAAGTGGGATATCCACGTGAAAGATATTGTTCGTAGAGTTAACGCGTCCATGTCCATCCTTAAGCTCTTGAATAAATTAAACGTCCCCCCATCCCATTCTTTAAGGATCTATACTTCCTTCGTCTGCCAACATCTTAAATATGCTTGTCCAGTTTGGCATCCTGGCATTCAAAAAAGAGCCCTAAGAATAATTTTTAAAGAAGCTATGGTACCATATTCACTCCTTCTAAGAATAGCCAAGCTGGAAACTCTTGAGCACAGGAGAGGAACGCTGTGCCTCCGTTTTGCAAAAAATGCAATAATAATCCCTCGCACGGAAAAAAATTTCCCTAAAAGACACTCCCCATCCAGACACTGCCTGCCACGTACTGTTTCTGAACCCGTCCCTATCTTGTCCTCCATCCGTTGCTTAACCTCCAGGTATGAAAAAACCTTTGTCCCCTTCATTCCCGATCAAATAAACCGCTGTTTTTTTTTGTTGTTTTTTTTGTACTGGTGATACCCAAGTTTGTGTCCTCTTGGTTCTTTTGTTCCCACCCCCTTGTTTATATGTTCAATTTTAAACCTTTTTAACGCTATTTTTGTCTCAATTTTTTTTGGGGGGGGGGGGGTTGTCTTAGTTTTTACCTTTTTAACTTTCTTACATTTGACGCTTTTTTTACTAATGAATGGCTTTGCCTATCTGATATTGTTGCCTTTCTTTGCCTTTCCTTTCTTTTTCAAAAATCATATTCATAATCTTCAGTAACTTATCTCTAACATTATAACGCCCATATTCAAGAAACTTATTCACCACACTGTCAGCACCTGGAGCCTTATTTTTTGATCATTTTAGTATTGTCAAAAATTCTTCCTCACAAAATCTCACTAAAGCCTATTGCGTCATGCGTTTTATGTCTTGAAATGTGTCTTGAACACTCCCTGGAAAGAACTAGTAAAATTAAACTGAATATTAATATGCAATGATATTGGTTCCTGAAAGTTCAGCAACCCAAGATTTTATTTCACTGTAATTCTTATTTTTGAATAAGGTAAATATAAAAGAAAATATTTGTGATATGATTCGTTTTAAGTAAAGCGCAAATGACGCAGTAGGCTTAAGACTTTTACGGTTAGAGGGGGGGGAAGGGGGCATTAGCCAAACTCTTGTTTCTGTTGATTTTTGTTCGTTTTAAGTTTGAATTGAATATTCAGCTTAATTTTTACTCGTTTTAAGATTAATTTATTCATTAGATAAATCTCAAACCTATGAAACAGGGTTTCATAGACTATGAAATGTTTCAAGCCTATGAAATAGGTGACCATGTTATCTGTATGCTTGCTCTGATTGCTTACTTAATTTCTGTTCGTTTTGGGTTTCACTTACTCTTTAATAGTAATTTCTGGTCCTTTTTAGTTTGAACTATTATAGGAATTTATTTCTGCTGGTCCTAAGTTTAACCTGGCTCCTGACTTTTCTTTTAAAGACTTCTTTTTCGGAAAGTGGTTTTAATTAATTCCCGTTCGTTTTTTGTTGCAAAAGTTTCCAATTTTTTTTTTTTTTTTATGGTGACAGTTGCAAGCAGTCAGCGTCACAGTTGCAAATTGGAAGTAGCCACAGCTGCAGTCGCAAACAGTCTCATTTGCAGCTTCAATATTGGTAGTAGTAGTGGCCCTGAAATTAATATCCTTTCAAATTAATATCCTTACAAATTCCTATGATATTGCAGATACGCCTTTTGATAACTTGAAATGAAGACAGTTTCTTTTGTTTTACCTCAACATGCCCCTCAACATTTCACAAAATTTCACCTCAGTATCCTTGGTCTTTTCGGACACACCCCGGATCAAATATTCCCCTTTTTCTCAATAATATATCCTGCATGTAAAAATGGACAAATTGCACAATTTATATCTCTTGCACCGGGGACTCTGGGGACATAGCATCCCCAGAGGCATAGCTATTCGACGTTAAGACTATTTTGATAAAATGTTTTTTCCTGTTTCAACGTCCCTCTCAATACGCCTTTAAAGTTTCTACTTAATACCCTTAGCCGTTTATTTGATATTGTTACTGTGTCCTTTTGACAACTTTCCTGCATTTAGTGTGTTCTGATTTTTTTTTACATCCCCCTCAACATTTTCCAAAAAAATTTGAGTTTTTACCTTAATATCCTTAGCCTTTTTGCAGACTCAGGATCAAACATGTCCCCTTTCCCAATAACCAACCTTGTGTATAAGAAATGGGCAACTTCTATAAGTTAAAACACTGGCCCAAAGGACTGTGGGGGTTACATCATCCCCGGATGTATATTAATTTATTTTTCGACTATTTTGAACAAGGTGTAAGATGAACAAGATAATCAAAATTCTAAAATTTTGATAATATATCTTTGGAGGCAGGGCAAATAAAAAGGGAATGGGAGGGGGACTTGTTGCCCTCTGACCATTTTGTTACATCCTTTTCAGCATGCCCTGCATGTTTAAACTTAATACCTAAGCTCTTCTTGAGATAATGCAGAAACGCCTTTTTGATAAACTCGACGTATATAGTATCTTTTGATTTGGTTTAACAGGCCCTCAACACTCCCCGCACTTTCATCTTAATACACTTAGCCTTTTCGAACACACCTATAATTAACATCCGCCCCTTTAACTAGAGATAAATCTTGCACGGAAAAAGTGCAAATTGCATAATATCCAAATTGCCCTAGGGGGGAGGGCATTGTATCCTCGGAGGCATAGTTACTAGAATTTTTTACTGCTTTGAATAAAATCACTTTTTTTAAATGTCGATCCGTGATGAAAGAAGGGAGCATCAAACAAGGGCCAGAGGGGCTGGTGGCCCTCCGATTGCTCTTCACCATCCCGTCAAATTTTCTACTTAATACCCTCAGCCGTTCCTTAGACATTAGTGATACTCCCTTCTGACAGTTAGCACGAACACTGTGTGTTTTATTGTGTTCAGAATTCTTCTCCAAACTTGTGGGGGGTTATGTCATCCTCACAGGCATAGTTATTTGAGCTTACTGTTTTGAACAATATATCTATTTCAAAATTCTGATCAAATCTTTTCGGAGGGAGGGTAACTAAAAGAATTAGGCAGGATGCTGACAGCCCTACGACTAATTTCCAACATCCACCTCAGCATGTCCTGATAGTTTCAACTTAATACCTCAGCCGTTCTTAAAATATTGCAGATCATCCTTTTTGATAAACTTGATGCACGATCAAGTTTATATTGTTTATAGTCTTAGGGTTTATTTATTCATTTATATATGTTTTTTGCTATAGCTTTTTATTTAATTTCTGTTTCATCCTTTTTCATCCCTTTTGATAAACTTGATGCACGATCAAGTTTATATTGTTTATATTGTTTATAGTCTTAGGGTTTATTTATTCATTTATATATGTTTTTTGCTATAGCTTTTTATTTAATTTCTGTTTCATCCTTTTTCATCCTTTTTGATAAACTTGATCCTTTTTGATAAACTTTTTTCAAATCAACTTTTTTGAAAATCATCCTTTTTGATAAACTTGATGCACGATCAAGTTTATATTCCAGCATCTTGAAGCAACATTTATATTTCCAGTATCTCTATTACAATATTATCTAGGATCCATGGTGGACATATTCCCGGACAGTGCCGGATCCATGGTGGGGAGAGGGGGCGCCCCCCCCCCTCCCTCTAACATAGCTTGAAGTAGTGTAGTTTACTTAATTAACGGAAGTTTGCCTTAATTGAACTTGCTCCTACCGCAAGTTTATCGGATGAACCTGTTTTGCGCCCCCCCCCCCTAAAAAAAATCCTGGATCTCCCACTGTTCCCAGAGATACTGGGAATATAAATAGGGATTCTATTTATGACATTATTCTAAAAAATGAACCCATATTCAAAAATAAAAATAAGGTATTGCAAAATGTCCCAGGGGTTAGTTCAAATAACAACCCTAAGCGAATAGCAGCATAAAATTATGTCGCAGTAACTTGTTCCTAGTTCATTTGCTATTTTAAAATGTTTAATCCAGTTACTTTTGTGAGGTGGTTTCACGAAGGTAACTTCAAATTGTAAATATTAAGTAATTGTATATTGTATATCTTATGTTAGTCTATTTTAGTTTTATATATATTTTTTAGCTTTATTTTTTCTACGCTGAAGACGCCTTGTTAGATACGGGCAAAATATACGTTTTTGTTTTTTTCTTCGTTTTCATTTACTGGCCATAGACCTGTTTGTCGTCTTTATGTTTATTTCTTCGTGTTTTCTGTCATGGATGGCCAGTTCGGCTTTAGATCTTTCACCATTTGAAATAAAAAAACTGTCTCGAAGACTTTTTAAGAGACACTTGGGAAAAAAGGGAGTGGGGAGGTTGGTTGCCCTCCGAATACTTTTGATTCTTAAAAAGGGCTCTAAAAATCGACTTGCCATCGACTGAGCCTCCTCCGAAGTTTATACGACCACCCTTTCCACAAAAACCTTATATGATGAAAATCGGCAACTTGCATGCCTTACAGCTCTTGTCCTGGGGGGTGGGGGGAGGTTCGACCCCAAAAGCATAGTTATTTTATGCTTGGGCTATTTTGAACAAAATGACTATAAAAAAAAGTTGACCAGATGTATTTGAAAAAAAGGGTGTAGGGGAGGCTGGTACCCCTCCTATCACTTTTGACTTTTAAAAAGGGAACTAGAAGTTACGATTTCCAATCGAGTGAGCCTCCTTATACGACCACTCCTTCCGTAAGAACCTCATATGTTAGTAATGGGCAACTTGCATTACTTTGGCCACAGCCCTTGCTTCGAGGGCTTTGGAGGGGGGGCTGAACCCTAGAGGCATATTTATTTGACCTTTGGACTAACAGATGTCTCAAAACTTTGATAAGATATATTTAGGGGGGAAAGGGTCTGGGGGAGGGGGGCTAGTTGCTCTCCGATCACTTTTGACTCTTAGAGAGGGCAGTAGAGCTTCTGATTTCCAATCTTATGAGCCCCCTCCGAAGTGTATGCGACCACCCCTTGCAAATGGTGCCTCTGTGAAAAATAAATAATAATATATTGAAACCTTGTGGCTCTTTACTATAGGCAACCCTATAGCGTGGCCTCTGATCTTTTACAGATTACATCCGAGGAACCTAGTGTTAAGCCGATAAGTCAGATAAGGCATGCTATAACACACTAATAGTAGCTAGGCTTGCCTCTACATATCTTTAAGGGAAATAAAACGATAAATTATCTCAATTTGTACAATTATTCCTGTAGGCCAGACCCAAATACGACTTACTTTAAAGGTATATTAAGATATCAGCAATTGTTTTCTCTCTTTTTTCCAGCAACAGTTCTATTTTAAATGCATATCGAAAATGTAGAATTGTAGCACTATTGCTATATAAAAAAAATAAAAAATAAGAGGTTCATAACACTTTATTCACTCCACAAAAAAATAAATCATTTTTAATATGGACGGACATGGTAACTGGTGTAGGGTATATAAGTATACAATTTGTACCTTCTTAAACAAGAAAAAAATCACAACTAATTTACATTAAGAACAGAACCAAACCAAGTTAAAATAAACTACAACCCTTGGAGCTTAAATATTAGCCATCTCCAAACTAATACCGCAAAGCTTTAGAAAACACTACCAGATGGAAGCTTTATGCAGGGGCGGATTCAGGATTTTTTTTTTTAAGGAGGGGGGCGCAAAATAGGTTGATTCGATAAACTTTCGTTAGGGGCAAGTTTAATTGACGCAACCTTGCATTAATAAAGTAAATTACGCTACTTTAGACTGCATTAGGGCGGGGGGCCTCACCCCTTCCCTGGATCCGCCACTGGCTTTATGTTAAAACATGGAACTATAATGTAGAACTTTAGATGCTGGACTTAATCTAGGATCGAGTCAGGAAGTTGAAGATTGTTGAACTTTCAACGAAACAGATTAAATATTCGAAGAGTTGCTTGCCGACTCAGTCCCTCATAAGAACGCCGATTTACAAAGTGTTTAATATTAAGCCAGGTGTCAAATCTCGTTAAGACAGCGGGATTTCATGTCACCCAATAAACAGCAAAAGGTCTTCATGTGGAAAAATATTCAATTGCTTCTTTTTTTAGAGTTACTACTGCTAGCAACTCAGCACAGAGCCGTCAGAGGCCGACCTAGCACAAAGGCGTAAATTTTCTGAGTAGATTTAATGCTCACTTTAATGCTCCCCAAGTTTTATGACGTCTTTTCATGACATCACGTCACAGAGAATATAGAGTCTGATATGATACTAGTCAACTTTTTATCTTTTCCCCCTTAGAATTGTGTCTGTTGAACTTTCTTTTAAAGGTGTCAACAGAGATATGTTCAGGGATTCTACGGGGACACAACTTTAAGCTAAAGCAAAACACTTTCAATATAGAAGTTGGAAGGTGGGCCTTCTCAAACCGAGTAGTCAAGGAATGGAACAACCTCCCCAAGAAGTCGTTATGGCTGACTCTACCAACTCTTTCAAGTATAGCATTGACATGTTTTTTAGTGAAAGTAAATTTTTGTAGAGGCGAAAGCCTTTTTATTGCAGTATTTATTAGTACTATTATAACCGCCATTAGGAGATGATTCGAAGCGGAGGTGCAGCGTCTAACAAAACTATTCTTCAGTACTCAGTGCACGGTGCCTCCTTAGGTAATCCGACCAGCCTGAATTAGCTACGATTGAATGAAAAAATAAACTAAGATTGACCTCCTCAAAACATTAGGGTTTTTAGAACCACTGATTTTTCAAAAAAATTGACGCAGTGCCTCAGAAAATTTTCAAGAAATTTTCTGCTGTGCCCTAAGAAAATGCTACTTTCAAGTAGACATATTAGTTAGGGTTTATATAGCGATATTACATGGTCGTTTTTCCTCGAAAAAAATTACCTTTCTTTGTCAAAACGTAGCTTAAAATATATCAAGTTCAACATGAAAGCATTCAAGGCACACTCCTAGAGGAAAGTGATCAAAACTCAAATTCCAGTCGAAACTGTGAGTGACAAATAAAAAGAAATAAGGAGAGTTGCGTGAAGTTATGATAGCCTTAACAATAAAAGCTTTACGCAATAAACAAAGACAAGCGCAGTTTAATCACTGTAGCTATGAAACAACTCCATAAATTTTCAGGGTTTATCAGCAATTTCTGAAATATCACTACAATCCACAAATTATTCCTGATGAAAGTATGGAAAATGTTTTTTTTTCAGGTATGATGGACTTGACCCATCATAATACACATCACAATTGAGATAAGGGATGTATGCACGGGGTGGGTGCCTTGCCCCACCCCTTCCCAAATCTTAATTTTTCTTGCATTTCTCGGCACTTCTAATTCAAATTATGGAATAAAATTTGTTTCTAATATTGCTCCTACCCCACCAGTGTTTTTAATATTGTACACCCTCCCCTGAAAAATAATTCTTGAGTACGGGCCTGATTTGGATGACTTAACTAGTATTTAAACTCGGCAAGGTGGCAATCATAAACAGGTGGAAAATTAGACATAGAAGAAATAAAACACAAACCATTAAATAGAAAACAATGAAAACAAAGAATATTTCAAAAAGAAAAAATAATAATTGCGCTAAATATTATGTCACTCAATGACAAAGTCAAAACAAGATCAGTTGATCAGTTCACGGCAAGATAAAAATAACATTTTAATGCAATAACACATAATGCCATCTATATTTTTTCCTCTGAACTCTCTCACATAAGAAATTGATAGATTATTTACAATAAAAATGAATCTAGCAGTTTTTGAAAATTTCCTACCTATGTAGAGGATCCAGCAGCAGAAGAGTGTAAACGGAACAAAGAAGTCGATTTCAAAATACAGACTTCTGCAGCGGCTAAAATTGGAGCCCTTACTTTCGGTTATAATTGTGCAAGACATATAAAATATTATTTATCCAATTTGCAGTGATAAGTATGACATTCTTCCTATAAAAGTTATTAAATGACATAAATGACAAAAGCACATAAACGACATTCCCATAAGCATGACGTTTTCCGATAAAAGCTTAGAACACCGAACAAAACAATGTGGATACACTTAACCATTGCTTTGAAAAGAAACTAACTATTTTTGGATTTTTTAGCAACTTGGAATAAGTTCATGATCGCCGAGCCGAAGCTACATCGAAGTTTCTGTGCTGCGATTTTAATGGTTAACCTCCAATTTCAATCGACTGATAGCTAGTCATAAGAGATGCTGACTCGTTATAAAATTTAATATAAACACAACATACAGGCACAGGGGAAAATATTTATTTCGGAGGGGGATAGAGTCTCGAAAAAGCATAAAAATTAGGGAGTTATAAAAGCAAATGGGAATTAGGAAAACTAGATGATATCATAAGATTTGAGAGGGGAGCAAAGCCTTGATCTCCCCCCCCCCCCCACTGCATATGAGGCTGGCTTTAGTATCAATAAGTCTTATTATAATCAACTAGTTCTAATCAAAAATAAGTTAACAAATCAAACAAAATGATTTTGACTTTTAAAATAGACGCTTTGACTTGACTCGTCAGAATTAAAGAAAGATAAAAAAGTGTAGTGCGTGTACTCTGAATTTAGAAATTTAGCGCTTTTATATAAACAACACTGCCATCTCGTTTCTAATTGTCTCCAAGCAGACGTTCTTTTAGAACCGCCAACTGGCAACTACGCGTGCCCCCTAAAATGCCAGTAATTTATCCACAACTAAGAGATGCCAGCAAGGTAATTGCCGGTAAAACGGTAGTCAGTCAATAACAGGTCATTACCTTACTTAGCACTTAGCAAGGGTTTAGGCGAGTTTGTTTTGTACCCCCGAACACGCGTTGTTTATTTTAAGGGAGGATTTTAATACCAGCTGCATAGCAAAGAAAAAGGTATTTGTATTAAAAGAGGATAGATAGTTGGGTTTTGTGACAAAAGAATACAGTGGAAAATAAAAATGAGAAACGATTACCGGTCAGCAAAGGAGCTAAATAATTTCAAAAGCATATTTTAAAAACACTTAATAGCATAAAAATTTGTTTGTATTATAAAAAGAATTTGGCTAGTCTTGATGCGATTTTATCTCTCAAACGAAAATATTAAATGAAGAAGTAAAGCTATCCAATAATAATTGAGCAACTAGATGTAGAAATGAGTATTTTGACCTAAACACCTATATTTTTATAGGGATATTTGTATCCCTATAAAATATATGGCTAGGGAGGTTGTAAGGTGAAGGATGAAAGATTGCCAAAGATTGTTCTTTTCGGCCTAGGGATAAACGGAAACGGATAAACGAGGACGACTGTCCTCGTCTAGGGTGGGAGGACGTCATAAAGAAAGATTTAAAGGAAATGGGAAATTCGTGGGAGGGTGTAAAAGGGCAGGATTTGAATAGATTGGGATTGAGGAGGAGCGTGCGTAGTTGTGTTGGCCTCAGGCGGCTTGGTGTTGCTGTGAGTTGTTAGTAGGCCTAGTAGTAGTAGTAGTAGAATTTATATTACACTGGATTTTTTTTAATATTATGAAGGTAACTGTATCTTATATTCAAACTTTAACCAGAGAGTTGCAGTGGAAGTATCTTACTATAAAATTACGCTCGATACTCACTTTTTAGACAAACGTTGTTTTGTATTTTAAGACAAATTGAGCTTAAAAACAGATATTTGACCTTGATATTTAGCAAATGGGTTCATATCTAAAGATAAGTTAAGGAGAATGAAACTCTCAGGAATTTTTAGTGGCTGATACTTGAGAGCTGATTCTTGAAAGTTATATTCGCCTGTCTTTGTTACTGTCTTGAAAATATCAAAGCTCCAGAAAGTGATTGTTGACATTACAAAAAAAATAGCAATTCCAATGTAGGCATATAGTCTTAGGCATAATAAGGCATGAAGCAAAGAAATTCCAAAGAAAGCACATCCTTGTCTTTATACTTTAATGAATACCAACACTAAATAGTCAACTTTATTTTATATTTAAACTTTTATTTGACGGTTGCAGCAGGAACCTCTTACTAGACAATACTCGCTTTCCAGGCAAACTTTGTTTTATATTTTAAAGATAAGTTGAGCTGGGCGAATGAAGCTTTCAGAATTTTTTGTGGTTGATAATTGAGTTCATTCTGAAAATTTCATTCGTGTCTCTACTTTTAAAATATCAAAGAAAGTTTGTCCGGAAAGCGATTTTTGACACAACAAAGAAAAAGAAGCAATTCCAATATTACTAGCCATAATAACCACAGCAGTGCTTATTCCATCTTGTATAGGGTCCTATTTCACGAATTAAAAATAAAGTATATGAAGAAGTATTTTTTAACACACCGACAAAGCTTAACTCAACTTTTACAAACCGATGCCCCTCAGTTTTAATTCAGGGTAGCTCATATGACGACCCTAATTTGGAAAAGAAGAAACAAAATTCCAGAATAAATTTTTAAAGAAACAAGCCAAAAACCAGAAATGAGAACGTAACAAATGCTAATCTAGGAAAATTTCTAATAACATTACAAGCCCTAAAAGAAAGAAAAAGGAAATAGAAGACGAAATAACTGACAGGTACTTCTTCCGAAATATTATTAAAAATTGTAACGAGTATTCAATAAATAATACAGAGTATTCAAAATACTGATTCACAATGAAATCAAAACAGGGAGCTTCTAAATATGATTATCAAGAATGAGAATTGATGGATATTAAACGTTTCTAAAATAAATTTGAGAATTTCTAGAACCTATGTGATCCTTTGTGGATTTTTCACAAAGTCAAATTTGCTTATAGAATTTGATGGTGAGACATTTACAAACGAGAAAAGCGAAGGGTAGACTGAACAATACATTACATATTTAAATACACATAACAGTACAACTGCAAAAAATTAAAAGGCACCAACTCCAATTTGTTTATTTAAGAATCCAGCACTCAAAACGATGGCTATAATTCAAAAGGCCATAGCAGTATACTTGTATGATCTACGCCCTAAATCTCTAGTTGGTCATTAACTGACGCATTGCAGAACCGATTTCTTTGTTGGTTTCTTTCAGCACAGGGTGAGACAGGACAGAAAAGTGACAGAATAGATCAAAAACATATTTTGGGCTATATCTTTGCACATTAGGGGGGGAGGGTAAAGTGTCTGACAGTGTGATGTTAGAAAACAATTCTTACTACGTAATGTGCAGAATAATTGTACATAGCACACTAGGAATGCAGACCCGCTATATTTTACTCTCCCCTACCCCTCTAATGTGCAAATATATAGCCCAAATTTATTTGTAAAATATTATATGTTTATCATATTTAGGTATGTTTCATTAGGATTGAGCGTCAGAAAACATTAGAAGAATATTATGTAGGGCGTAGATCATACAAGAACCCAAAAGACTTTATACGACATTTTTTCAAATGCCAACGACAATCTTAAGCTAAGCACGTTCTATCATTGGATCCAAACAACGTTTCCGCATATAAATTCTTTTCTCAGAATACTTAGAAACAACTTTTGCATAAACTACAGCTTGCTAATGATGGCCAAAAAAACAAGAAACGTATCTTTGATGTTTCCTAGTCAACTGTATAATGTATGTTGGTTAGCTTAATTTTGCCTATGAATTGCCAATATTTAACAAAAGAAAGCCCAAATCTTTGGAGAAACTTATACGATTGAAAAAATTAAGAGGAGTGACCAAACGTACAATTCTATTTAATATCTATTGGTAAGCTAGTTTTCGCCAAGAATTGAGTACCCCCTCAACCACTTCCATTATTATGTTCAAATTTCTATTCCTATAATACTAATATTTTTAATAGTTCCATTATCTTAGAATTCCAAAATACCCCTTCAAATTTCTGCATCCAATTTGAAGATGCAAGAGGGGGAGCAGTGTCTCGACGCCTTTTAAAATGCCACATGGACATGCGACTCAGAGCTTCCATTATTTTAGTCAACTTTAAATCTGCAATTTTCCAGTCCTCCATTTTTATAGTAAAGCAATTAATTTCAATTTTATTAATATTAACGTTGCCAATAGAACGTTAGTTTTTTTATTCTTATGTTTAAACTATCGTTTTCGCTTTTTACTTATTTATTTTATTCTTTTAATTCTTCAATTAATTCTAGTTGAATACGAAATTTGAACTGATGCCGATATAGGTTAACCTACTTAATGGTATACATTACTGATTCTTTAGTCCAACATGGAAGAACTTTAATATATTAATAGTAGATTACATATGGTCGTTATAGCCCAAAGACAATAAATCATAATAAAATATATACCTAAACTAGTTATTTAGAGTAACTTTCGGTATATATGCTTTTCCCAAGGATCCAAATTTCGACTGAATTTTAAATATCTTCAAAAAAAATCCAAGTAGTGGCAGTCCTGGTAGGGTTCGCAAGGTGATTTTTTAGCTAATTCACCTATATCCTAATTCGCCCCTTTACTATAAGACCAGGTTCCTCCTTGATGGATGGGTTCTATTGCGGCGATCGTAATATGAAAGAACCAACGTTCAATAAAAAACTGAAATAGCATTGGAAAGAAAAACAATAGCCACATTGACAACATAGCCATACAATAGCCATAAAACAAAAACAAGGTCCTCTACGGCCACTGACGGCTCACAGTGTCGATTTGACGTTCCAGAAGCCGGGTTTTATTTTTGTTTTGTTTAAAGGGATAGGTGGCGGGCTGGTCACCCAGCTGTACGGTATTTGAAATCGAATTTGGGACTATGTATTGCCAAGCATAGCATTGATACACTGTGGTAGCACAGGATTGAAAACAATAGAAAAAAAATTATAAAAAAAAACTTTTTTCCGCTATAAAAATACTTAGTTCTGAAATTTAATTCAGCTTAATTCTTCCAGAAAAACATTCTAAAGCTAGAATCCTTCTAAAGCTAGAAGCTTAGAATTCTAGAATCCTATAGGCTTACTTATCCGTTCGAAGAAACAGGACTTCAACTAACTTTAGTGAAAATATATTCCGTCACTCGAACCTTCATGGTGACCATAATTCTGGCCCACCTAAAGCCCTAATTATGTAAATACCGAGCCATATATAAAAGGAAAATTACAGAATTTGAATGCCCGATGGCCATTTCTATCACACATGAAGCAATTTATAATTCCATTGATTGAAGGAAAATAGTGGCATGTTTTTTTTTTGCAGAGTGTGTGCGTTCAATATCAGCCTGTATCACCCTCAGATCTTTTAGAAAGCGAAGTTTATTGACTAACGCAACGTATTTCGCAAGCGAGATTTCTGGTCAAATATTAGGAAATGCATAAAATCAGAAGGGGTATAGTGGTAATACAAACACCTTTCAACTCAAAAGGAATCCCTAGAAATGACTGAAAGTTAAAATCAAAATCTCAGGCCATCTAAGTGAATAGTTGGCTAAGCTTAGTAATCCTTGCAAACGATCTTCTAAAACGTATTAACATAGAACAACGGATGGCAGTGCCATCTACAGTATATACTAGTTTTTAAGTAATTAGTTCTACAATAATTTATGCAACTTTATTATTGTCTCTATGGTTTCATGAGAAGAAGGAACGAAAGCACTATCACAAACTGAAATTAATTTGAATTTTTGCGGAAATGAAAAACAAAAGACCACAACTGAGTCCATAATTACAAACTAAACAAAATATTCTATGTCAACCTCTACAGCTTTGACAAAGAAGTCTGATACACGCTTAAATTAACATGAACAGTTTTTATAGATACGACGAACAAAAGACAATAGCTGAGCGCATAGTTCCAAACTGAGCCATATATATATTTTTTTTAAACTAAATTAGACAAAAGCAGTTTGTTCATTTACATCTTAAATAAGTAGATTTTTATAAATTTTTTTCATCTCGAATTGGCTATCTATCTTGATCACAGATGTCAACATGAATAACATATTTAAAAGTTCAAGGGATAAATTAGAAATCTTGTTATTTATTTGTCCAAAATATCTCTTGGTCTAAATGTAGGCCACCAAAAATAGTTCATAAGTGCCATTCCTAAGGCGCAGTTAGGGCAAATTTGACCACTAATGATCATGGTTGCAGCAGTAGCTGCAATCTAGCAAAGAACGAACCACGGCCAATAGTAACCAAAAATTAAAAACCCTTTAAAAAAAACTGACAAAAAGAAAAAATTGCCATTTCTAGCTGTTTCATGAATTGTAACCATTATTCAAATTAGTCTTAGTAGTAAAATTTCTTATACAGAAAGATATATTCCGTTCAGAAAATAATATAAATAATAATAACAATACCCCGTTTGTAATATTATGAAAAGTAGGGAGGACAAGTAAAACGGGGAGCGCTTGGCTCGATACAGTCAAAACAGACCTACAGCTGATCAGCAGCATTCGATGACATGATCAAAGATGCGATTAGCGATTGGAGATCATTTAACCACACACTGACAGCAGAGCAGCATGGCACTCAAGCTTCTATTAGATCAAAGCGCCAAGGGGAGTTCAGGTCGCCTTGGGGAGCTCAGCTTAGGTCATGAGACAGGTACAAATTGTAATAATAAAACAATATAGTATATAGTTTGTTTCTCTCTTCACACTGTAACCTATTCTTTTTCATTGGAAGGTTAATGAATAAAAGAAACAGCAAACGAAAAAAAACCTCATGGCTTAAAAAATACAGAGTTGTCAGATATTTAACTATTGTCATCTTTAAAGTTCTGAGCTCAAGGGTTGATAGTTATTTCTATATTTAAGTAAGCAATACTGTCTTCTGTTCTAAGATCAAGGCCAGAAATTCATTGCTTAATTTGGAATAGTATGCTCAGATATAGTTTATTTTAGTTATTCATGATCTCTGTCAGGTTATGGTTATGCTGAATATTCCAAATAATCACTTACCAAATTAAGAAACTTACTTACCAAATTACCAAATCGTAACAATCATACACAAATGAGTTGTAACTTAAAAAAAATGCCCAAAAAAAATCTCAACGTTCTATATAGAAAACAAATACCAAAATTCTGTTACCAAAACTACTCAAAACTAGGCAACTCTGGGACCAAAATCACGGCCTACAAAAGTGCATATCTAGCATAAAAAAAGCAATTGAAAATGACTCTAAAATAGGTATAAACTTCATAACGGACGGTATTCGTATCCTTTCAAGTAAAACACACACGGCATATTCACAACTAGATGGCACAATGATTGTCATTCTGATTGTCACTGAACAACTGGCAGTGCTGCTAAACATGTGAATTGTCTTCTAATTTACGCCAAACCAGCTAAAACAGAATAATAATGAATCAGTGCCAAGTGATGCAGTTTAAAAAACCGTTGGCCGAGGGGCGACGGGAATTTATTTAAGGGGGGCCCGGCTCCCTCCCAGAGACACAATCAAACCGGAAGAATTTTATGAAATGTCTACAAAAACTCCGAATACTATAGGCTACGTATTGATTGATATTTAATCAGTTTTTGAGGTAAGCACCCCCTCATCATGAAAACGAAAACTTCGTTCAAGTCGTTGAGATCGAATGAGATCGAATGCGTCCAATTCATGTCTGATTAATATCCCAACTTACAGAAAACCAACTATAATGGAAAGTAATCAATCATTAACTTCAGCCCAAAACACGACGGATTTTTGTAGTTGAAAATTTAGCCAACAATGGCGCTGTAATGATGACATTGGCCATAAGGCATCCTTTTCGCACCATAAAGCGTTTTTTTTTTCACTATTTCGTCTTCTTCTTCTACTTGCTTTTGAATGGATGCCTCTGCTTTGTAACTAGGGTCCTTAGAAAAATTAGCATTACATTATTCGATTTACACTATAAAAGTTATTATTTTTTCTAAAGTTGGTGGCACTTAACTATTGTGCTATAAAGTATTTATTCCATGGCCCACATTTTTTACTCCTCTTACAAGAAAATAGTGATTTCTATGACAAGTAATTTCGCTCTCTTACACTACTAAAGAAAAAACATCCTCTGCCTAACAATCAAAATGGGTGACAAATCTATGTTTAACGTAGCCAGTGAAATTCTTAACAATAGCAATGGCCATAACAAATCCGAAAAGCGGATGAAGATTTGCTAGATGTTTTCCAGAGAAATTGCCTACAGGTTGTTCTGGGTGCCAGAGTAGGTACCCAGACAACAGTAGCCCTGTACCCAGTAGGCAGTAGACTGTAGGCAGTAGGCAGTACAACAGTAGGCTGTACAAAAAGTGTGGTTCAATCCCGCCTTATAGAGCTATAATGAGAGAGAGGTTGAGATGGCTAAGGCACGTTCTGCGGATGAAGGATGACAGATTGCCTAAGATTGTCCATATCGGACAACCGTCTAGGACTAAACAGAAAGCAAGTCATCCATGGTTGGGGTGGGAGGATGTCATAAAGAAAGATTTAAGCTAAATGGGAACTTCCTGGGAGGGTGTAAAGAGGGAGGCTTTGAATACATTAAGATAGAGGAGGAGCGTGCGTAGCTATGTTGGTCTCAGGCGGCTTGGTGCTGCGGTTAGTTGTTAACAGTAGTAGTAGTATAACAAATCAGACGTACACTCTTTCTTGGACTGGAGTTGTTACAGTTTCATCGAATAATCGAATAGCATATTCAAATAGGGAATCGCAATGAGACTAGCACGAGTTCACCTCTCCCAGGAAGAGCAAAAATAAAGAGAAAGTGCAAAATTATGTGCAACATTTGAAAGAATATGACACTTATCTGCAGAAAAAAACTATTTTTCATCTTTCCCTTCCATGAAGAAAATTTACCAGGTCCATTTCCATAGAACATATTCATGGGAAAACTTTGTCTGGAGGCTTCTGTCTGGAAGATATTTTTAAAATTTCAACTCTCTGGCTTTTACATGGTGTTACTCCTTCGAACTCTTGCTGTTGATAGGATCAAAATTTAAATTTCTATAGACAGCATTATATCTTTAAATGTTTTTTCCCGTCTTATCCTTTTAGAAAGGAAGTCCCCTTAATGTTAAATGCATCCCCTGTTGAAATGATAAAATTTAAATTTTCTGTTGGCAGGATTGTACCGTAAGTGCTTTTCCCGATTTATTCTTTTAGAAAGTATGTCTCCTTGATGTAAAAGGTACTTTTTAAAAGGTATTTTTTTTGAATGGTATTACTTCAAATTCCTGTAGTTGACAGGATTCAATTTGAATATTTCTGTTGACAGGATTGTGCTGTAGGTGTTTTTCTTCCCGTCTTACTCTTTAAGTCTCCCTTACATAACAAGAATCATTGATGAAAAAGTCACTCAAACGAGCAAAACTATAAAATATAGCTATCTAAATTCCAGTATAACAGGGCCGCATTGTGCCGTAAGTGATTGTGACATGTTGTAAGCGATGTGACGTACCGTAACAGATGGCACAGTAAGCGCTATTCTTCCTGTCTTATTCTTCCAGTCTCATTTATGTAACTAGAATCATGGACAAAAAAGCTATTCAAAAGAGCCAAATTATAGAATGTATCGATCTAAATTTCTCTGTACAGTGCTGCACTGCGCCGTAAGTGATTGTTGCACGTTGTAAGTAATGTGACGTGCTATAAGAGATTGTGCCGTAAGTGTTTTCATCCCGTATTATTCTTTCAGTCTCCTTTATGTAACAAGCATCATATACAGAAAGGTTATTCAAAAGAGGAAAATTATGAAATGTAAAGTCCTGTAGACAGTACTATATTGTGCCGAAATTGATTGTGAGATGTTGTAGATGAAGTGACGTGCCATAACAGATTGTGCTATAAGTGTTTTTCTTCCTGTCTTATTCTTTCAGTCTCCGTTATGGAACTGGAATCACAGACAAAAAGGCTGTTCAAAAGAGCAAAATCATAAAAGGTAGCAATCAACATTTACGTTCGGGAATGCAAGGAAATCCAACATCTTAGCCACACTAAAGAAATTATTCTATCGACACATATACCAGCACAAAACTTAGATTTAGACACTGTTCATTACTCTATTTCAATTTTTAATCTTGCTACCTTAAGTTCACCCCGGTGATTTTTCTTTTACACAGATCTCCTCAGTTTAGTTGTTCAAGTTAATAAGCTTGTAGTCGTAGGCACAAGTCCTCTACGTCTCCCCACCCCTCTAGTAGAAACCAAAAATATACAAAAAGATTTACAGCGGTTGGGAAAATATGACAATCTTTAGGCGAAAAGAAACCCATTTTCAACCCCCCCCCCCCCCTCATCTCCCCAGAAAAAAAACTGCAGGCTTGCCACTTGGTATTCTCAACACTCGTTTAATTTTCACGACACTTCTATTTCTGTTCAGCATATATTGGATTTTCTTAAATTTAAAACAATTGCAAATTTTGACGATTCAATTAAAATATTTCACCACAGCGGGTGAACCATTATAACGCACAAATTTGCGACTAAACAGAAGAAATTTAGCACAGAACGCGAAAACACTAATTTTTAAGCATAAATGCAACGAACTTGAAATTAGAAATAGGCTGATATAATTACGTAAGAGTAATTTCTAAATTAGCTCGTTTTTAAACTTTAAAGCTCGTTTTCGAAAGATCGAGCAGATTCTAGATCGATCTGAAACCTTCAGAAAGGTCTTTTCCGGGGGGGGGGGTTGGTATTATGAGGGTGAAAGAGGATAGGCTCTACTGCTAGTTCAAATATAGTAACTTACTTTTCACTATATTAATTGAACCAATGTCGTCATTATTTTAATTATTGCGTTCTTGTAAGCAAATTTTCATCATGAAAAACTTACGTTGCACATGGCGTTCACTAACGCCTTTTCTTCATCACCAAGAGAATCAGGCTCTTCCTTGTCCCAGTCATCAGACTTAGAATCGGGACAAGGCGTTGGTACTTTACTCCTACAGCCTTCGCCAATTTGCTCTTTAACTGATAGAAGTTTCAGAGCTCTAGACACAGCTTCGGGTCGGTTCAAAGGAGCATCCTCATTATTTGATACCTTTAAAAAGATAATTTTAGTCATTTAAACTATTTTCTCATTTTTAATCATAAATTCTTAAGTTATTTTTTTAATAATAAATTCTTAAGCTTATTTCTTGATACAGCTTAGCATAAAAATTTTGATATGAATTGTTAAGATTTTTTGAGATTTGAGATTTGTTGAGAATTGTATGAGATTGTTTTGTTGCCTTGACATGAAAGCACTCATAGTATCTTACTTTCACTTCCCGCAACCCCTCTAGTGATGAAAACACACATTGTTTAGGAAGCGATAACCCAAAGATGCAAGATTTGTCTTGTGAATTTCGCTTGATCCGGGCATTTTCATTAAAGCGATACTTGTCTAATCTGTAATTAAACCAGTTGGGTAATTATTTCTATGTGTTGCAAGATTGCCGGAGATTGTTCTTTTCGGCCAACCGTCTTAAGGCTAAACGGAAAGCAGGTCGTCCTCGTCTGGGGTGGGAGGACGTCATAAAGAAAGATTGAAAGGAAATGGGAACTTCCTGGGAGGGTGGAAAAATGGAGGCTTTGAATAGATTGGGATGGAGGAGGAGCGTGCGTTAATACAAGTAGTTGCAATAAATTTTCAATTCTAACCGTACGTAACAGCAGAGAAACACAAATTAATACAATATCTTCAGACAATAACAAGACAAATAAAAAAAACATTAAAAGGCACGAAAAAGAAGAAGAAAGAACAGAGAAAAAAGAGGAGGAAAAAAGAGATCCCAGGGTGAGTATAAATCAAACTAAAGTTAAAACTGAATCTATCATTCGTAAGTTCGACAAGGAATAATCAAGGCAAAACACATTTTTTCGTTGTCGAACGATTCTTTGGAATTGTTTGAGGCACACTGAATTTATTTGTAAAAAGGGGAGCTGGTACTTTAATGAAAACCTAGTCCTTTCTTATTTAATTATAGGAAGACAAAACTTTTTGTAGCTTATATTTTTAATAATGTATGAACTAAAAGCAAATATTTCACACACTAAACGAGGTAAAATTTTATATGCTTGGGAAACCTGTTTCATAAAATGCAGCCTTTGTCTTTTTTTCTCATCAAACTTCTTGGAAGAGTGTAAACAGGAAAAAACTGAATAGATTGGGATGGAGGAGGAGCGAGCAGAGGTGTGTTGGCCTCAGGCGGCTTGGTGCTGCAGTTAGTTGTTAGTAGTAGCAGTAGGCCTTGAGACCCAATGCTTCCCTGCCAGTTTCTCACATAGAAGGTTTTTTTTTAATTTATATAGCACTATTTTCGCAAACCTCCTTGGTTTTTTCATCCATGCTACCAGTAAAGATTTCTTTCCAGGTTTTTTTTTTTGAAACAGAATATAAATTTCATATTAGGCGAATCCTAAGAAAATCTATGAAACCTTAAGAGGGTGCATGGGATCTGGCTACCTGCCCGCGTATTGCGGTGATTTTTCATATTACCTGGCGTTTATTTAATGAATAGATTTCTAAAATAAATCCTCCAACAAACATCTTAACAAAATAATTCTTCAGTATCCTTATTGCAAACCCTCGTGTTTTCTTGAACATAAATTCGACATATACAGGTGGGTAGGAGACATCACTCTGAGCCACAAACGCGCAGCCACTTTATAGTACACATTATATTTTCCGTAGTTATGTTTCACTTAGCCTACTTGATTCACCATATCTTAATAACTGATCAAGGGGACTTTAAACGTATCAGGTGAGGGTAGATGCAATAATATTAGTCGAAATAAAGTGCATTTAGGACAAAAACTGACCTGAGCTTACTTAAATAAAAATGCACCTGAGCCTTCTTGATCAGAATTTAATATCAACATTCAAGTTAGAATCCCGTTTATATACCCCAAAACTTTATTCCTCAAAAAGTAATCGTTGGAATCACCTAAATGGTGAATCAGCTATGGACTATGAATATACATGGTGAATACCACAAATATAAACATATTTGGAATCACCTATGCTTTTTGGTATGGTTTTCA
Organism: Artemia sp. Qi Xiang Cuo; assembly: GCF_049724085.1. Taxonomy (NCBI): domain Eukaryota; kingdom Metazoa; phylum Arthropoda; class Branchiopoda; order Anostraca; family Artemiidae; genus Artemia; species Artemia sp. Qi Xiang Cuo. The sequence goes on along the minus strand of NC_142800.1, from coordinate 7,861,002 downwards.
TTTTTCAGCACAGGACTAGTCAGGGCCCCTTGCCAGGGCAGAATTTATTAAAATACGGCCGCTTATAATCTTACAGGAAAAATTAAAGAAAATTAGCATGAAAAAGAAAGATACGAAATAAAAGTGATATGCTAAAATAATGGGGCACTGGACTACCACTAACAATTTAACGCAAATAATCCCAGTGACTATGGAAAGTTTAAAATCTAAAGGGAAAGAAATATTCGTTGATGTCTCATAAAGCTGCCTGCAATCTTGCCATATATGTTTTCATTTTGACCCGTCAGTGATAATTCAGACAATCGTAATTATAATAATTACAATTATGTAATTAATTATAATAATGATTTATAATTATATATATATATATATATATATATATATATATATATATATATATATATATATATATATATATATATATATAAATACGGCCGCTTATAATCTTACAGGAAAAATTAAAGAAAATTAGCATGAAAAAGAAAGATACGAAATAAAAGTGATATGCTAAAATAATGGGGCACTGGACTACCACTAACAATTTAACGCAAATAATCCCAGTGACTATGGAAAGTTTAAAATCTAAAGGGAAAGAAATATTCGTTGATGTCTCATAAAGCTGCCTGCAATCTTGCCATATATGTTTTCATTTTGACCCGTCAGTGATAATTCAGACAATCGTAATTATAATAATTACAATTATATAATTAATTATAATAATGATTTATAATTATATATATATATATATATATATATATATATATATATATATATATATATATATATATATATATATATATATATATATATATATATATATATATATATATATATATATATATATATATATATATATATATATATATATATATATATATATATATATATATATATATATATATATATATATATATATATATATATATATATATATATATATATATAATAATACGGCCGCTTATAATCTTACAGGAAAAATTAAAGAAAATTAGCATGAAAAAGAAAGATACGAAATAAAAGTGATATGCTAAAATAATGGGGCACTGGACTACCACTAACAATTTAACGCAAATAATCCCAGTGACTATGGAAAGTTTAAAATCTAAAGGGAAAGAAATATTCGTTGATGTCTCATAAAGCTGCCTGCAATCTTGCCATATATGTTTTCATTTTGACCCGTCAGTGATAATTCAGACAATCGTAATTATAATAATTACAATTATATAATTAATTATAATAATGATTTATAATTATATATATATATATATATATATATATATATATATATATATATATATATATATATATATATATATATATATATATATATATTATATATATATATATATATATATATATATATATATATATATATATATATATATATATATATATATATATATATATATATATATATATATATATATATATATATATATATATATATATATATATATATATATATATATATATATATATATATATATATATATATATATATATATATATATATATATATATATATATATATATATATATATATATATATATATATATATAATACTGAATTGATAATTCAGGTTTAGAGTCAGATAAGAAACCTAGAGAAATAAAAAGAAAATTCTCCAACTCTAAAGCAATTCATCCTTTCTAATGGATTAAAATTTGACATACAATAAACATGTAAAAGCAAAGCCGGGGTATTTTGGCTATCCTTAAAGAATATGTGCTTAAAGAATAATGGGTTTGGTTAGAGCAAATACGTCAAAAAATGAGCTATTGGAATTAAATTGGAAATTTTCGAACAGAAGCACAGGAGATTAACCTTTCTTTCCATGTTAAAATATGTGGTTTTATGCCATTCGCTAATTTTTGTGACGTATTTTGTAATGTCAATATATTCCTTATTTCTGGAGAGAAAAATAGCCCTAATTTTTGAAGCCCGTTAGTTAATGCTGAATGGCAAAACTAGACTCACAAGGAAAAGCAATTTCTGGAAAGACAAATAACTCCACCTTCTTAAAACCTGATTGGTTCTTTGGTGTGAAATTCCAAGGCAGTAAAAAAACGACAAATTTTTGAGTCACAACATTTCCTACAAGTGAATTCGCTGCTTCTCTATTCTGCTAATAGATAAGTAATCGAAAACAGCACTCTTTGGAAGTGGTTTATCATTTCAAAGAGAACAAGAAAGATTACTGTCACATATTTCCGTAAAACACTGTGTGCTTTAATTCCATTGGTCTATTTTTGCGATGTCAATCGTCACATTTTTTTTGCCACTCCATTTTTGCTTAAGTGTATGTCAAAAAGAGAAGTCAAATACTCCGCTTTTTTAACCGTTGTTGAATTTACTTGATGTTGCTGCTATTTTAAATTTTAATCCAGTAAAATGAGCACAAATCCTGATTGGTCCTTTTTTTGAGACTTCAAACCAGCAAAAAAAACGAAAAAGCAATTTATGTATTTTTTTAGCTCTTCACTGACCTCTGGAATATCCTTTTAAAGTACAACGGACACTAAAAGTGAAATCTGATTTTTTTTAATTAGTTAAGTGGAAACTTCATAACCATATAAGTCTACAAAAAAATTAGGAAACCCTGGGAACTCAAGTTTAATGAAAAAACCTCCATATGCAATTATGCATTTTTACGCTTAGTGGGCACCAAGTTTGAAAATACGGAGCGTGTGTGAAAAATCAGCAAAAAGAGCACCATGGAGAAATTATTGGTTAACTGACTTGGCTTTAAAACATCTTTTTAGAAAGACTAATTAGGCTATCCTATTCTGTTATATTTACCCCTTCAGTTGACTATTTACACATCAGTAGAATCCTTATTTTCTTCTGATTCCAAAATGTGTCTTTTATAGTCTATTTTTTACATATTCTCACTAGACTGTATTTGTTCAATAGCCCGAATGAACATAACAGTTGTTTTACCCAATTGATTTTTGCATTGTTCGACGATCAGATGCAGACAAATTTGCTACTATAAGCATTTGGTTGGGCTTGTTTATAAACATGAAAAGTTCCCGCTTGTTTCTTTTCACGATTCTGTGTGGCAACAATGGAAACAATTCACGCAACGATAAAGCTTAATAGTTAGATAAAGCTTAATAGGTAAAGTTATTAAAATTAGATAAAGTTAAATCTAGATAAAGATTTATCTTTATTAATTAAATAAATCTCTATTAATTAATCTTTATTATCTTCAATATTAGATATCTTTAATGCAATTAATCTTTAATAATAGATAAATCTTTATTAATTAGGTAAATTAGAAATATATAATTAATATATTGATTAGATAAAGATAAAATATCTTAATTAGATAAAGAACTTAATAGATAAAGCTAGATAAAGTTATTTATAAAAAGTTAGATAAAGCTTAATAGTAATATTATACCAGGTATATATCTACCGAAGTTGGAGCCGAGGCGGAAACATGTTTTCGTTTTGATGTCCTTGGTACGTTAAGGTCTTAGGTTGAAACAAACTGACTGAAACAAATTGAGTTTCAGCTAAGTTTGGCCTTCAATTATTTTTAAAAAGTCAGAAGAGGATTGGATCCACTGTCATGCTAAATCTTCCAGATGTCATTAAATGGCAGATTTACTGAATGTACATTTACTTTCAGAACCATAGACTATCGGTAACTTATAAGGGTGAAACTGGCACTAGTGTCGGTAAAAAAAATTTATTAACACCATTTAGCGTTTAACGACAGTTGGCATTTTTTTTTCAAGCTTTGTAATCATTTTGTTGTCAGGAATCGAGACCAGGTCCTTAACTAATTAATTAACTAAACTAATTTCACCAACTACACAAATTAAACTTATTATTAAACTGAGAGCTAGATGGCGTTGAGATTTTTTTGTGTAAACACTAGCATCAGTTCCTACTCTTACAAGTTACCCATACTCTTTGTTCTGAACCACGCTATTACAAATGAATCACTTGAAATGAATCACTAATGTATAAAAGCAATGAAAATTAAAAAAAGCATACAATTCGAAAAAAAAGGAAGGCCTAAGATGAATGAAAAAGAACAAAAGCAAGAGATAAAAAAAAAGAAATCATTTGTATTACAATCGTTAGTCGGGTATCAAAAGATCTTATCTCCATAATTGTAAATTTTCAGAAGAGCAAAAAAAAACCTCATAACTTTTTTGTTTCCCCTCCGAAACTGTAAAACAAAAACGGAATCATGGGCGCCCATATAAGGGGGGTAGATGGGAGCTCCAGCCCCTCCCCCCTAAAATTCAGCTTATAGGCACCCATGTATGTAATTATCCATTTATCCATTTTTGTTTCACAGTTATCGAAGGGGAAATAAAAAAGCTGTAAGGTTTTTTTTTTTTTTTTTCAATTCAATTGAAATTTTATTCAAGAAAAAACATAACACATACATCAATAATAATAAAGATCCTATAAGATAACTTGTTAATTAACAAGAAAAGAAACAATTAAAGTAACACTGAAAAAAAAATAGAAGAATAAAACATGGGTAATTAAAGCAAGTTGGTTAATAATGGGAATATTAAATTATATTATCAAGTTATGTTACATTTTTGTACAACTTGCAGATACGTGTGGCTAGTTCAACACTAGAGGGTATTTTGTTCCATTGAATAATAGATTTGTAAATGGGAGATTGCTGGGCAGCAATAGAAATGCATTTAGGAATTTTAAAGGCTCTATTGGATGAACGGAGACAGTGGGCTTCCGAACTATTAATATTATAATAGGTTAGTAGTTGAGGTGAAAGATTATTGTGGAAAGCAGAGTAAGCAAGCGATAAGTTTAGTTTTTGTATGATTTGATCAAGTGGAGCTATGCCAAAATCTGAATACAAATCACGGGTGGGATATGGACGGGGAAGCCGAAAAACTGCTTTAATGGCACGGTTTTGGGCAAATTTGAGTTTTTTAGTGAAGAACCGCTTTGTATTTCCCCAAACTGATCCGCAATAAGAAAGGTAAGGAAAAAAAAAGGAATAATAAAGGGTAACTAGGATTTCAGGAGGAAGAAAATAATTCACACGGTTAATCATAGCTACTTGTCTCAAAATTATTGCTTTGATGTAAGAAATATGATTCGAGAATGATAAGCATGAGTCAATAAATACACCAAGAAACTTGGCAACCTCCACTTGTGGGAGGATGTTGGAGGAATACTTGAGACCAAGAGCAGGTTGAATTACGTCTTTGTTGTAGGGGGTTCTAAATGATACTACTTGACTTTTTTTGCTATTAATGGTGATGTTATTCGTAAGGCACCACGCCTGGACTCTGTTCCGAAGGACTTGGGCAGAGGTTATTGCCGATGGTAAATTGGTGCCATTGATGAAGAAGTTGCTATCATCAGCAAATAATACAGGATACACTGAAGGGCCCAGGTCCATAACAAGATCATTGATATATAGGAGAAATAAAATAGGGCCTAGAACGGAGCCTTGCGGGACACCCCTCCGAACAGGTAAGGGCTGAGAGGATACTCCACCTAGGCTCGCATTCTGTACCCTTCCAGATAGATAAGAATCAAACCAAGAGAGGGGAACACCACGAATACCGTAACTATTTAATTTACTTATTAAAATACTAGGCCTTAGAAAAATCCAAAAATAACCCCAATGTAGTTTTTTAAGATCGAGTTGTGAGCGTATGAACTGTGTGGCGTCAATTAGAGCATGAGAAGTTGTGAATTTCAGCCTAAAGTCATATTGGTGAGGAGAGATCAAAGAAACGGAGTGCTGACTGTCAAACAGAAAGGGAGACAGACGTCTGAAGATGATTCTCTCGAGAACTTTGGATATAACAGGAAGAATTGAGATTGGACGATAATTACCTATCTCGGTTGGATCGCCCTTTTTAAGAACTGGAATAACAATGGCTGATTTTAGTAAATCAGGGAAAACTCCGTGGGTTAAAGATAAGTTGGCAATATGCTTGATGGGCTCATAAACAAAAGGAGATATGGTCTTCAGGAGCTTATTACTTAATCCAAGACAGTCAGGAGTAAAACTAATAGGGAGAGAACCGATGATTTGAAGTACCTCATTGCTATCAGTTGGGCAGAAAAACATGGATTTAGAATTGAAGCAAGGGCATACAGCCTGTAAGGAGGAGCAGGAGTCAGTATGGGCAACATTAGAAAGATAATTATTAAATGTGCCAGGTCATGTAAAGGGTCAATTAATCTGCCATTTATTTTCTTAAGGCGAATAGGTATAGACTTAGATTTTCTATTTTTTGAGACCAAACCATTAATGACGGACAAAACTTTTTTCAAGCTACCCTTGCATTTGAGGGATTTTGTATAGTAATAGTTTTTCTTCCCTTCACAGATGAGTTTAGTGTATAAGTTTTTATAATTTTAATAATTTTATAGGGCAATATCACTACTGGTCTTATTGGCTAACTTATATAATTTGTTTTTACGATATGAGGAGACAATGAGGCTATGTGACATCCAGGGGAATATAGAGATATTTTTCCGGTTAGGTTTACGAATAGGAAAAGTTGAATGGATAATCTCACTTAGTCTTTGCGCAAAACCATTTTACCTCTTTACCTCTTGACAATTTAAGACATCGGACCAGTCAGTGGTTCTTAGGCAATCGATAAAATAGATTTTATATGCAGATCTGTAGTTTCTAGTAGGTGTTGGGATATTAATTCTAGAGCATAGAGGTAGTGGTTGCGATGGTAGTGACAAGTAAATAAGAAAATGGTCTGACCGATCTGAAAATTTTATATTTGAGTGCGGGTCATCTGCCATGGAAGTAGATTCAAAAAAGTTATCAATTAAAGTTGAAGTTGATCTCACAGGATCAACTATGCTGGGGAAAAAAAGTTTGAGTAGAAGACCACAAGTGGTTACCGATTCAAAAAAAGTGTCAGATTCAATATTTTTACCAACATTAATTAGATTGCAATTAAAGCCTCCAAGAACTATTGCCTTTTTAAGGGGTTGATTACTAAAATTAGAAGAAATATCAAACAAATTACAAAGACATGAGATCGGAAATGAAGGAAGTTTACAAATTAAGGAAAGTGTACAGTAATTTTGGCCAATAACTATGTTGAAAATTATTGAATAAATACATCTGAGATTTATTTTTATAGAAATAACAGATTCGCACTCTGATAGTCTGATAAAATTTACATTCGAACGGAAGTAAAGTGAGATACCCCCAGAACACTTTGTCAATCTCTTTGGGATATGGATTATTTGGTAGCCAGGGAGTGAGAAATCACTATTGTCATCATTATCGAAAAGCCATGTTTCTGTTTATCCTATAGCGGTAAATGGGCAAAAGCCATTGAATGAAATTAAATCTTTAATCTTGAGCCACTTATCCCGGATACTTCTGATGTTGAAACAAAGGACATTAAGAGAATTATTATTTATAATTTTTGGCTTCAAATTTGTAAAAAAATCAAGAGTATAAAGGTATTTACAACTAGCTTGTGCTAAGGTACCAGGAGGGCTGCTTATAGGGTTGGCATGCTGATTACTTTCTATATCGGGATAATTAAAAGCAGTGTTATTAAAAAGGGATAAATTAGTTAAAAGCGAGAAGTCACACATTAAATAGTCGTCAGGCATTCTGATTTGACTCAATCAGCCTATGTTGGCTTAAAATACTCTCAATTTGAATTTCTGCTTCTGAAACTATGGTCTCGCCGAAGTGGGTTTTTGCCAAATTTTTCAGAATAATGCATTTCAACTGATTGGGTAACTCTAATTGGGAAATGAGCATAGAGGTAACTGTAAAGCTGGCTAATTTAAAGTAAACGGTTGATTCATCTTCCAAAGCATTTGGAGAAACTGTGTGAAATCTGTTGGGAGTAATTCCAGGTAGCTTTGTTGGTCTTGATGTCTTTCCTTGCGCAGGTTTTTCCGAAAAGGGGTTCTTTGGGGGGCACTTGGTATCAAGGGGAACCATGGATTAGTTTTATATCGGATGAAATTATTCTGAAAATTTTCAACACTAGGGGAAGCATAGGGAATTTTTGGTGTCCTGGGGGCTGCTGATGGTATGGGGGCTGCTGCTTGCCACGGACTTGTTGGTGATTCAGGGGCTGTTGTTGGCCTGGGGCCTGTTGGAGGACGGGGGGCCCTTGGGACTTGCATTGCTACAATAGGGATTGGAAGTTGTTGCTCTTTTGCTATTCTTAGTATCTCTGCCCTTTGTTTATATTTGGGACAGTTTCCTTTATCTAGGGACTGGTGTTTACCCTTACAATTAGTACATATTGGGTCAAATTGACAGTTTGACTCATTATGGTCCTTGCCTAGGCAAATCTTACAAATGTTGGAATCCTCTCTGCAGTATTTATCTGAGTGCCCAAGCTTTAGACATTTGGTACATTGTAATGGCTTTTCTTTGTAAGGCTTGAAAGATTTTTGTTGGCCAAAGAGGAACACTTTATCAATATTAAATTGTCCTTGAAGCTCAAACAACGCAGTTTTAAAGTTTGAGGTTTCAGTTGTTTCGCGACCAAGGGTATGGACCACTAGAGACCAGAATGCATTCACCTTTTTCGTTCATCAATGCTTCCTTCAGGTCCGAGTTTAGAAACGATTTAGGGACATTGTAGAACACTATCTTTGTTTGTATTGGGCTTGGGGACCACAGATGGGCTGTGACAACAACATTTTCAACACTTTTCAGCTCCATTACCTTTTTCACTGATGTGGGATCGTTCAAAAGGATATCAAGGGATCCTGATCTGTTTATATTCACATTAAAATTGCATCGAATGGTCTTGAAGAGGGAAACTCGCAACTTTGGTAGATCACGGTTGTTAAACAAGCAATTATCAGATTGGGGAACTAGTTGAATAATTACCGGGGAATCGGCTGGATTTCTTGAAGAGTTGTTCGTGGTATCGGTTTGATGTATTATTGCTGAATCTGGTGGACTTTTTGTTCGCTGTCTTCTACGTTTAGCCGAGTTAACTATCTTAAAGCCTTCTTCATCTTTTTCAGTATCAGTTGTTGAGGGTGATGGACATTGGGTGGTATCCATGTTTAGGGTATGAATACTCTTCAGAGAGGTCGCTGGTACATTCGCAGCTTTAGGGGGGGTTCTAGCAAGGGCTTTTGAAGATGGTTGAAAGGGTAACTTCCCCTATGAGGAGGTTGTTTTGGAGGCTCCTTTTTTCCAAACATTCGAACTGTTCAAAATCACAAAATCGAACACTAATTCGAATTTGTTTCTCAATAAATTCAAAATAATCAACAGTAACGAGAAAAGTACCAGTAATCTGGTTTAGTATTTACTTTTTAGTTGCCATGAAATTTAAATATTCACTATTTACACAAAGTTGAATAGGTTAATGGGTCAACTTAAGTCAAAATATCCTCAAGTCTAATCAAAAACGTGAATTAATCACGTTTTGTTCATAGGGTAGGTTGCGAAATTGCAGGTATCCAGATTATATATAATTCACAAGAGAAGTCTTATCAAAAACGTGAATTAATCACGTTTTTGTTCACAGGTTAGGTTGCGAAATTGCAGGTATCCAGATTATAAATAATTCATAGGAGAAGTGTCTCCTCGGAGATACGATCTTTTGATGCCCGACTGACGATTTACTCATATTTCGGTGTTTTATTAGGCAAGTTTTGGGTATCATTAGCGCACAGTTAATTTGAAGAACGTCTAAGACTACTAGTTCACGGTACATTACCCAAACAGGAGAGACATCTACATTACCCCGACAGGAGAGACATCATCTCTGATCCCCAGTTCTACTGCCCTTTTAAGATGCATCATCCCATAAGGTGGAGGCTGAGAAGGCCTTGGTCCACGAATAGGTAATTGGGAACTGGATTGAATACTGGACGGACCACTGTTAGATGACCTTCCACGTTGAAAAGATCGCAGCTTTTCGTGTTCCATTTCTGAGACGCGTCTTTCCAACTGTTTTGTATACTGAAGCAATTGCTCTAAAAACAAAGACAAGTAATGATATGTAAAAGTTTAAAACAAAGGATTGGTTGATAAGAAAACGCAAACCATTGCGCAAAGGTGCCTTAAAATTTTCGGTTTTGATAAAAGTTAATTTTTTTTCTATAGGTCTAACAAAAGAGTACAAGCTGCGGTTTTTTCCATTTTTTTATGCCTGTAGTTTGACAGGCTCTTTGGCTAATTTAAACAGATAGTCCCTCTCCAAAGTACCTTAGCAGAAAGTCTCTTTAAACCGAAAGTCCCTATCCAAAAGGGCTCCAGAAACTACAAGAAAAAAATTTATGCCTGTAGTTTGACAGGCTCTTTGGCTAATTTAAACAAATAATCCCTCTACAAAGTCCCTTAGCAGAAAGTCTCTTTAAACAGAAAGTCAATCTCCAAAGGGCTCCAGAAACTATAAGAAAAAACCTTTTTTATGCCTCATTTTTAAGAAAACTTTCATATTTGCTATAGATCTTATAAGTGTTGGATTTACGTGGGACAAATATACCCTTCATTTCCTGGCTGCTGACTTTGTTTAAGCTTTCATAAATTATTTCGTTTTGGATATTGCAACGCTTTGAATCCATCGGGAAAATACGCAAAAATCAAACAAAAGTCTAATAATGAAATACAGACTAAGTTTTAATATGTTTTTTTCTTCTTTGATTCTGCGTCTATTATATCCTCTCTCTCTCTCTCTCTCTCTCTCTCTCTCTCTCTCTCTCTCTCTCTCTCTCTCTCTCTCTCTCTGTCTCTCTCTCTCTCTCTCTATCTGTGTCTCTCTCTCTCTCTCTCTCTCTCTCTCTCTCTCTCTCTCTCTCTCTCTCTCTCTCTCTCTCTCTCTCTCTCTCTGTGTGTGTCTCTCTCTGTCTCTCTCTCTCTGTCTCTCTCTGTCTCTCTCTCTCTATAGGTCTATCTCTCTGTATCTATCTCTCGCTCACTATCTCACTCTCACTCTCTCTCTCTCTCTCACTCTCTCTCTCTCTCTCTCTCTCTCTCTCTCTCTCTCTCTCTCTCTCTCTCTCTCTCTCTCTCTCTCTCTCTCTCTCTCTCTCTCTCTCTCTCTCTCTCTCTCTCTCTCTCTCTCTCTCTCTCTCTCTCTCTCTCTCTCTCTCTCTCTCTCTCTCTCTCTCTCTCTCTCTCTCTCTCTCTCTCTCTCTCTCTCTCTCTCTCTCTCTCTCTCTCTCTCTCTCTCTCTCTCTCTCTCTCTCTCTCTCTCTCTCTCTCTCTCTCTCTCTCTCTCTCTCTCTCTCTCTCTCTCTCTCTCTCTCTCTCTCTCTCTCTCTCTCTCTCTCTCTCTCTCTCTCTCTCTCTCTCTCTCTCTCTCTCTCTCTCTCTCTCTCTCTCTCTCTCTCTCTCTCTCTCTCTCTCTCTCTCTCTCTCTCTCTCTCTCTCTCTCTCTCTCTCTCTCTCTCTCTCTCTCTCTCTCTCTCTCTCTCTCTCTCTCTCTCTCTCTCTCTCTCTCTCTCTCTCTCTCTCTCTCTCTCTCTCTCTCTCTCTCTCTCTCTCTCTCTCTCTCTCTCTCTCTCTCTCTCTCTCTCTCTCTCTCT
>NC_142800.1:7809487-7844487 GCF_049724085.1 Artemia sp. Qi Xiang Cuo | reverse complement strand
AATGCAACGTGTTAATGCTAATTCCGAATAAGGCACCTCAGCAGTATCACAAGAACGGCTGAGGGTATTATTCTCTAACTTCCGGGGCTACTTCTGCTCTTAAAATTTAACCAAGTCAAAATAGCGTAAGTGTATCCAACGTATCAAAAAAAGTAAGCAGATTTGTTTGCAAATGGCATCAATTTTTCCATTTCAGGTCATCTAGAGGAGGTATGAAACGAAATTAAACACTATCATTTGTGTCCAGATTTTTAAAAGGGTGTATGTTGATAAAAATTGCTGAAAAATTTTCTCCAGCATACAAATAGCAGGCCAAACTATAAAGTCTTAAAAAAACAAAAAGATTTAAAGTATTATTTTCTTTTTCCCTGAAAAGACTATGTCAATACAAAACGAACAGAAATTAATTGAAAAAACTTTTTTCACAAAATAAGTTTTTTCAAAGAAAAATAAAGAACTCCATTAAACAAAAAATGAGCAAAAATAAAATTAAATAATCTACCAAACGTGAAACTACCGCAAATCAGCATCTATAAATAAATGAAACCCAAAACGAACAGAAATTACAATAAATAATCAATTCAAACTCTAAATGAGCAGAAATTAACATAAGTTGGGCTCAAAACCCCTATGCCTTCCCAAGGCCAGAACATAATTTGCACTTTACTGAAGAAAATACAAATGAATGGCATTGTCAGTTTAATATACATATACTGATATTTAGTAATAAAAATGTTAATATTATTTTATTTATTAAAGTTATAAAAGTAAAACAAATTATATTTTTTTCAATAAAGTGCAAATTATGTTTTGGCCTTGGGAAGGCATAGGGGTTTTGAGCCCAACTTATATTAATTTCTGCTCGTTTAGAGTTGGATTCGGTTATTTATTGCAAATTCTGTTCATTTTGGGTTTCATTTATTTATCGATGCTGATTTGCGGTAGTTTCACGCTTGGTTGATTATTTGATTTAATTTTTGCTCATTTTTTGTTTAATGGAATTCTTTACTTTTCTTTGAAAAATTTATTTTGTGGAAAAAGTTTTTTTAATTGATAGCCTTTAAGAAACCAGTCCATGGATATTCTTGACAGGTTGAAGTCTTTTAAAAAACTTAAACTTAATTAAGTTCTAAAACCTTGTTCAAGCCTTCTGTAAAGGGCCTGTTGTTTTTCTCGTCTTTTTTTGTTTTGTTTTTGTTGTTTTTTCATTTTTTACATAAGGAAATGCGACCAGTCAATTATTTTAAATTTTGAAGCTTCAAGACCAAATTCTTTAATTTTATTTTTCAACCTTTTACAGTAAGGTACCCAAAATAGTTCCTAAAAACAAGGATGCCGAGCAAAAAAAGACAAAAAAATCCTTTTTTATGACAAAATGACATGAAAGTGATTTTACAGTGAATAATTTTTAGACAAAATTTGACTCAGTCTATTCTATAAAACACTTCAGAGTATTGTCACCGGCCAAACACATAATAAGACAGCAACTAATTTTTGGAAATTTTGGAATTTCCAATTACAGATTAGAAATGTTTCGATCAAATCATTACTGCACAAAAACCAAAGCTGCAATGAGTCGTATATTATTGTTTTTTGTTTTTTTTTACTTAATCGAATTGGCTCAGTAACAGGCTTACCATATAACGCAGATCTGGGCAGCCCTTTAATATGCTCATCTAAAAGAGCTTCTCTACTACTAGGCCGCTCAACGTCATCACCTTTTTGAGGAGGATCGTCTGTGTTTGTGCTGGCACTGCTGCCATCGCCATCATCACGTCTGGCAGTTGGAATGTGTAATGCAAACTCCTGATTTGTTTGTTTGCAAAGTATCCCACAATTTGGACACGTCGAAGTATCTTTTGTGGCAGTTTGCCTTTCCTCGTCAAGAAATAAACATAGCTCCTAAAAACAGAAAATCCATTAAAAATCTAAATTACCTGGATAAAACTACAAATTGAGTAGTATATCAAAAAAGGGCGTATCCAGGAATTTTTGAATAATTTTTATTTTGTAAAGAGTATTTGACAAAAAAAAAATACAGGATTTTTTTTTAAAGAGTATTTTTTGAATAGATTGGCTTGGAAGATGAACTTAAGCAGCTGTGCTGACCTGAGGTGGCTTGGTGCTGCAATGCGTTGTTAGTAGTAGTACCAGTATGCCATTCAGCCACCATGAGCATGACGTATATTTTTTTTGTTGTTCTTTTTACGCAAGAGGCATCCGTGTTTGGCCCAATCACAAGCTATTAGTTTTTCTTTAAAAAGAAGTTTACATTATATTAATGATGTTCGTAAGGAGACAAATAGCAAAGTTAATTACTTTTAGTTTTTTTTTAGGTAATATAACAAACTAATATATACAGTATATGTTGTTTCATTAGGTAAGGAATAACAGTAAATGTGAAACTATTTTTAACAATTTTTACGTTGGGATATATTTTGAAAAATAGAGGAGCACGTGAACATGCCTAATGAAGGAGGTCCTTTAAAAGAGCATGTGAACATGTCCAAAAAGCGGAACACTATTTGAAATGAAAAAAAATCAATATCGGAATCTTAATAAAATATTCTAGTTTGAACAATTGGATATAACGTCACTAAAGGTATAACGTCACTAAAGGTATACTTCAACAGAAAACTAATATATTTTGCTACGAAAAGACTTAAAGATTTTTTACTCTTTCACGAAAGAAAAACACAGAAAACGCACAAAAAACATAAAAAGGACATTAAAACGAAAAAAAAAACACAGGTGTCTAGTGTTACCTTTTGGCAAAAGTGATCTTTTTATCTAAGGCCAAATATAAAGAAAAAAAAAGGAGAGATTAATAATCTTCAAGCCATACCTTATTGACACCTTTCAATAAAAAGCAAAGATTTATGAATGACATGTGTTTTTTTCTTGATTTTGACTTCAGGCTTTAACTACAGCAGCAGAAATTTCAAACAGTGAAAAATTTGATTTGTCAAGCTTGTTTCAACACTAATTTGTTTCCAATTGCTGCCAACTAATACAATGTATTTGTATATTCTGCCAGATTCGTTTTAAAGATAAGAACAATGTCGTTGTAAGCTTCCATCTTCCTTATTTCAAAAAATAATGTCTTGAATCTTATCTCTGATTATTTGAAAAAAACTACGTTTTCTAAAGAGTTAAAGAGGCTGAGTTACAAGGTCGAACCTTAAAACGTACAGGGATTAGGAGGCACAGTTGGGGGGCTGCCGCACTCCAAACCCCCGCTTTCGCAGCCTTTAAATATAAAAAAAAATTCTTTAAACTGAAAGTAAGGAGCGACATTAAAACTTAAAACGAACAGAAATTATTCCGTATATGAAAGAGGCTGTGCCCTCCTCAACGCCTCGCTCTTTACGCTAAAGTTTGACTTTCTCACAACTCTTTTTTTAAACAATAAAAACTTTAGCGTAAAGAGCGAGGCGTTGAGGAGGGCACAGCCTCTTTCATATACGGAATAATTTCTGTTCGTTTTAAGTTTTAATGTCGCTCCTTACTTTCAGTTTAAAGAAATTTTTTTTTTATATTTAAAGGCTGCGAAAGCGGGGGTTTGGGGGTGGTAGCCCCCCAACTGTGCCTCCTAATCCCTGTACGTTTTAAGGTTCGACCTTGTAACTCGGCCTCTTTAACTCTTTAGAAAACGTAGTTTTTTTAAAATAATTTCTGCACGTTTTTGTACAGTTTATTACTTATTATTGTTTGACTAACTGTTAGCTGATCGTGTCAGGAGTTAAAGTTGGGGGGCTTCCGCCCCCCAAACCCCCGCTCTTGAACATTCTTGTGTTAAGGCTTTTAATTCCTGAATACTCAAATCACGTCGTACAGGGTGCCTCCTAATCCCTGTACGTTTTAAGGTTCGAACTTGTGACTCAGCCTCTTTAACAGCCCCCCAACTGTGCCTCCTAATCCCTGTACGTTTTAAGGGTCGACCTTGTAACTCAGCCTCTTTAACTCTTTAGAAAACGTAATTTTTTTCAAATAATTTAAAAAAGAAACTGAGTTTCTTTTCAAAGTATATAAAAAAGTTGCTCTGATGGTGAATCGATCCCGGGTTTTCCGCCTGAAAGTCTGGGGTATCAGCTGCTGGACTATACAAACACAATAGTGATTGTTGTTTAGCAAATTGAAGCTATTTTCGACGCAAGCAAATTCCCAAAAATCTTGATATGTGGTTTTTGGAAAACAGGGAAGGAGTAATCAGATGGAACTGAAATTCCGAGGATTGGCTTCCAGGCCCCAGCAAAGCTTGTCTTCTAAATTTCAGTCTGATCAGACAACGTTAAAGGGGGGGGTTGTGGTGGTAAAAATGAACATGGGCTATTATAGGAAAACAAGGTTTTTCGTACATGTAAACTCGGGGGATAATTTTTTCGGTCTGAAAATATCAACAGGCCCTAACAGGTCGAATTCTGCTTCGAATGAGTCCTCATTCAACCGGATCCGGTGCCAACTGTGGCCTGTAGGCGTGGCTAAGAAAAAAAAAAGAAATGAATTTTAAGTGGCTATATTTGGTTTTTTGAAAACAGGGAAGGAGTGATCGGATTAAGCTGAAATTTCGAGGATAAGCT
This sequence comes from Artemia sp. Qi Xiang Cuo, assembly GCF_049724085.1. NCBI lineage: Eukaryota > Metazoa > Arthropoda > Branchiopoda > Anostraca > Artemiidae > Artemia > Artemia sp. Qi Xiang Cuo. Next base: position 7,839,907 of record NC_142800.1, on the reverse strand, counting down.
CCCGGGCCCTAGGAAAGCTTAACCTCTAAATTTCAGCCCAATCGGACATCGTTACAGGGGGGCTGTGGTGGGAGGGTCCACACTTCCGGCCCAGTTTACCCCACGAAAATAAAGTCGGAGGAGGATGAAATTTTGCAAGTTTCTTAGTTTGAGCTTGGGCTACAAAATGCGATCACCGCCGTCTCTCTGCGACCTCTAGGACCTGAAATCGCTTAACATTGTGGTGGGTCGCCTCTTTATAGAGGCACAAGTGTGCCTCCTTGATTAGCCAATCACAAAGTTTATGCTTCAAGTCGAACATTGTTCAACTCAAGAAATGATGAATAGGATAAATAACTAGCACTGTACTTCTGAACCTATCAAGAAATTCGACTATGGTGTGGCCCAGAGAAGGCTGCATTCAGGGGGAGGGGGAAATCTGGGGTTTAAACCTCCCCCCCCCCACCCCAAATGTTTTTCAAGTCGTAAAAAAGTAACAAAAAAAGCATATAAACAAATTCGTTATGCGTTCTGTAATTTTTTTCCGTAACCCCCTCCCCCCGAACAAAAATCTTGGATACTCCTTTGAGCCCAAACATAATGTAAATAATATTTTTGCTCAGGTTTATAATCAATTCTAGGAATTTAAAAGAAGGTGCCAGTTGGCAGGCTAACTGCAGGATGTATGAAAGTAGGATAGTATATGGCAACAGTATTTCTTTTAATTCACAGAGATGAACCAAGTTTCGTTCTTACCTGATCTCATATTTTTTTTACTCACAAGTTATCATACCTTTAGCTCAAGATTTTCTTTAACTAATTCATGCTGCTTTGCTTCTAAAAGGTTCAACTTTGACTGGTAATTTGATACTTCTTGTCTCATCACGCTAGCTGTATACCTTCCAAAACGTTGCCACTCCCTTGCCAACTTTCTTCCCTTTTGCCGGTCATCATCCAAGAAACAGCATAAATCTCGCAACTCCTGTAAAAATATATACGGTAATTTACACAAGATCTGTTTTTATTGAGGAATCGTTCCAATTTAACTTAATCTAGTTCTCACGCAGCAAATTTCATTCAAAACTTAAGTCATTTTATTAACGAATCCTTCCTTATGTATCAAATCTAGTCAATAATATCTATTAGGAATGATCGTAGTTTGATACTGGAGCAAGCTCACTTTTACTTAGCTCTAGTAAATTTCATTCCTTAAAAAAGCATAGTTAATCAAGAATGATGAGGAATAAATTAGAATGGTGATCTCTAAAATAAAACAGGCTTCTACTACTGGCATGTTATTTTTGAACCAGCACTAACTTATTGGGGTTTCAGCGTTGGGCCAATGGTATGTGATTCTGGTTTACTATTGAAATCTACTTTGAGCGAAATAAAAACTAGATGACATTATTATTGTAAAAAAAATCTTTTAAAACCCCCTGAGAATGCACTTTACAATGGTATATACATCATGAATTTTAGTGGATTGCAAATCGAACCATCTTATTTAATAACAATTAATATATTTTAAATAATATATTTAATAACAAAACCATACTTTTATCTACAGGTAACTGGAACATGTTTTCTCAAAATAGACAACTTAATACTAACAAAGTTCACGTCAACAAAGTTAAGTCAACTAACAAAGTTAAGTCAACTAGAATGTTGAATTTTAACACAGTTTTGATTTTACTTTTTTAATCTATGAAAAACAAATTTCAATTCTTCTCTATTATTTTATCCTTTGAATCAATCTTGGGGTATGAATATTGGTCAAGTATTTTGGTCAACATTTTCGGAATGTCATTGAAAGATCCTTTGAATCAATCTAGGGACATGAAAATAAGGGTAGACCGGAGTGGATTGAAAGTTCCCTGATTCAATGAAAAAAATCATAAATATTAACAGATAAAACACCAGGAAATTCAATAAAAGGATTTTTTTTATACATCAAACACCAATCTAAAACTTTTAACATGCGGAAACTATTCACAGCGACATCAGTGCTTAAACACGCAGAAATTATTTTACTAAGGCCATAGGTTCAGGAGGGGCACAACTCGACACAGGCAAATCATTTGAGAACTAAGAGAAATCATGTAGCAAACCATAAAAATCTCGATATTTCTGGTGAGGGAAGGCCCTGAGGATCCCCTTCTTGTGTTCTTGGTGTCACGTCTTCCCCCGAAAATGGTATTACGGTGTATTTTGATCTCTTTTCCCTATTTGAAAAGGAAACAGAAAATTGAAAATTCCACCGACCCCTCTCCCTTCTTCTACAATTCTTCTTCTTCTTCTTCTCATCTTTAATTCAACAAGACCACCTCTGAGGAAAAATCGAAGTAAAACAAATATAGGAAAACCTTTAAACAATATGCAGTACATTAAAAAAGACCCTGCTTTTAAAACAAAAACAACATATTCCACGTTACTTTCAGTGAAGTGCAAATTGAATTAAGTATAAGGAGCAGGGAGTATTTGTAGAAAAAAACTAACTAGGGAGGTACTCAGGAGGGCTTATTTCCTCCTCCATCAAAGAAATTTCAAAATTTTCTTTAATTTGATAAGACTTTTTTATTGTTTGACTTTTTCGAAAATGTGCCCTCCACCTTGAAATGGTGTGCCTTTACAAGACTTTGGGTATATCCTGATAGGCTGTGAAGTAATAATAGGCTAATTGACATGTTCTTTTATATCTTGATCTCAGCATTATGAGTCTGTAAGTTAGCCTTTTCTAAACTAAATTATCAACAATAATCAAACAATTGCCTGCATCATGTCCATTCATAAATAAAGCAAGCAAAAGGACTGAAAATATGCTTTTCCAGTAAATTTGTGCGTTACCACTAACGGTTATTATTAAGGATTGGTTGTTGGTTAATCTTGCTAGTTAATGGTTGGTTGATTAACCTTATCAACCTTGCCAGTTAATGGTTGGTTGGTTAACCTTATGGTTATTATTAAGGGTGGACTCGAAATACTGAGTTGAGGCACTCGCCACAAAGGCCTCTTGTTTCATTGCCTCCAATATGCAGATGATAATCAGACAAATTTTTGAAAATCAGGCAAATTTCAGGAAAATCAGGAAAATCATCGCATAACTTTTGATGGGTAAGACTAAACTTGATGAAAGTTATATATTTGAAATCAGCATTAAAATCTGATTGTTTTGATGTATCTATTGGTATCAAAATTTCGTTTTTTAGAGTTTCGGTTACTATTGAGCCGGGTCACTCCTTACTTACAGTTCGTTACCACGAACTGTTTGATTAAGGGTGGACTCGAAATCCTTTATGCCTTTGTGGCACACGCCACAAAGGCCTCTTGTTTCATTACCTCCAATATGCTAAAGTATTATAATCTGACATAATCTGAAGTATTATCTATTATAGTCACTTGTGTATGTTCTTGCTTATATTGCTTGCTTGTGTTTATTTGCCCCAGCAATCTCTGCTCCTGATGCACAGTCATGTGGAGCTCCTTCTTCAGGGTAATTAATTTTTAATTTTAATAGTTTCTATATGTCTCTCGTAAGATGATCTATATATGCTATGGTTATTATTAAAGGTGGACTCGAAATCCTTTGTGCCTTTGTGGCACACGCCACAAAGGCCTCTTGTTTCATTGCCTCCAATATGCAGATGATACAGAAAATCTGAGTGGGTAATGAATTCAAATTGGTTGGACAAACATTTCTAACGTTGTAAAATTCTGTTGGGCCCATATGTTCAAAACTATGTTTAACAACCCCCCCCCCCTTAGAACTATCCAGGAGCTTTTCCCACAAAAGAAACCTAGGGGATGTTTACACAAAATATAAGAAATCAAGACATTCAATCAATATAACAGTTTTTAATCCTCAGAACACTCTTATCAACCATCATCAGTTCCAACCCGTACCTAAACTGTAGGCCTAAACTGTAGACCTATGTGTCTATGAGCATCTTGATTAGAAAAGGTAAAATTTAAATTTAAAGAACTATAATAAATCATTTGAAGCATCAAAAATTTTGCATCATTGAAAAATTAGTATAAAAAAAGAAAATTAGTATTAAAAAATTAAAAGAACTAGAGAACTTTGAAAGTAATTTCTTGATTACAACCATAGATTTGAACTAACCTGATTATCCTCACGGAGCCTCTGATTCTGTCCTCTTACTATTCTAATTTCATTTGCATAAGAAGCTAATCTATTCTGCATTTCCACAACCCTCCTAGCAAGTGCTTGAGCTCCGAGGGGTAACAATTCATCTTCACTAGCTCTCCACCCTGAAATATCAGGGTCCTCATCACTACTTGGATGCATCACTGTTGCTGTTCTTATATCAGGTAAACTTCTTGAGGCCATGGGAGGTATGGGTACCCAGGGATTACCATTTTTCACAAGCCCTCTTCTGCTTTTCATTCCAGTATCTACCACCTTAGGGATAAATGGGGGAGGCTCATCCTGAGAAGATGAATCACTTCTTTGATCATATTTCTGTACTTCAGATGCTTCATTTCTAGTGTAGTTGACATCTACTGGTGTACTTCTGAGTTTACTATCTGATTGAACACTTCTTTGAAGACCCCTGGCATTATTTGGGATTGAATGATAGGGTCCCCTGGGTTGATTTGAAGGTGGCGGTCCTAAGGGGGGCCCTGGAATTCTCTTAATTATAGGCTGGGAAGACTGAATGTAGTTGTCTGCCCGGAGAGGAAAGTATCCAGATGGATTGGACTGCATGATTCCATTTCTACTAGGATGCATTGTCTTAGTTCATTGACCTAAAAGAAAAACACATATAAGGAACCATAAAAGCAGACTATCATTGCAACGTATTTTATTGGTATCCAAAATACAAATTAAATATAACAATATAAACTGAAATAAATTCTTTGCCCAGCAGCAAGAGAACTCAAAAGACGAATGATATATAAGAAAAAGAAGAAAAGATACACAACCTAATTTAACATTCCAAATCAAGGACTCAAACTCCCTCAAATAACCGGGTAAAACTCAAAACGAGCAGAAATTAACATGAGTAGGGCTCAAAACCCCCTATGTCTTCCCAAGGCCAGAACATAATTTGCGCTTTACTGAAAAATTATAAGTGTTTTTATTTTCGTAACTTTAATAAATCAAATAATATTAATATTTTGATTGTTAAATAATAGCATATGTATATTAAACTGACAATTCGAATTCATTTGTATTATTTTTTCGTAAAGTATAAATTATATTCTGGCCTTGGGAAGGAATAGGGGGTTTTGAGCCCTACTCGTGCTAATTTCTGCTCGTTTTGAGTTTGAACTCGATTACTTATTGTAATTTCTTTTCGTTTTGGGTTTCATTTATTTATCGATGCTGATTTGTGGTAGTTTCATGCCTGGTAGATTATTTCACTTTATTTTTTGCTCATTTTTGATTTAATGGAGTTCTTTACTTTTCTGTGAAGAACTTATTTCGTGGAAAAAGCTTTTGAATTAATTTCTGTTCGTTTTATATTGACAGTCTTTTCAGGGATTAAGAAAATAATACTTTAAATCTTTTCTTTTTTTTAAGACTGTATAGTTTGGCCTGCTATTGGTATGCTGGAGAAAAATTTTCAGCAATTTTTAACAACATAGGCCTACACCCTTTTAAAATCTGGACACAGATAGTAATGTTTAATTTAGTTTCATACCTCCTCTAGTTGACCTGAAATAGAAAACTTGATACCATTCGCAAAAAAAATCTTTTCACTTTCTTTGATAGCTTAGATAACACTTACGCTATTTTGATTTGGTTAAATTTTAAGAGCAGAAGTAGCCCCGAAAGTTTGAACATAATACTCTCAGTCGTTCTTGGGATACTGCTGAGATGCCTTATTGAAAATTAGCATTAACACAGTGCATTTTGATTTAATCTCAAGGCAACATTTAGTTTTCAAACATAATGGGCAAATGGGAAGGTGGGCGTGGGAGGAGGACTAGTTGCCCTCTAATCACTTTTGACTGTTAAAAAGGGGATTAGTCCTTTCTATTTTCGATCGAATGAGCCCTTTTCGAAGCTCCTACGACAACTCCTTCGATACGAAGAGCCCTGGTCTAAAAAAAAAAAAAAATAATAATACATTGTACCCAGATCGGTCTTTACTATAAAAATATCAAGCCTTCCAATCACTTTCAACAATTAAAAGGGCACTAGCCCTTTCAATTTCCAATCAAATGAACCCTTTTTGAGTTTCTACGAAACACTTTCTATAAACAACTTATATACCCCAGGGCATAACTTACAACCCTAACCCTGAGGGCTAGGGGGGGGGGTGTCATTCACAAAGACATGATTTCCGGAACTTTCAACAACGTAGAAAAAAAATGGCTATCTCAAAATTTTGATTGTACGTGTTTGGGGAAATGGTAGGCATGAGAGGGAGATTAGTTGCTCTCCAATCACTTTCGACTAATAAAAAGGGCACTAGTCATTTCAATTTCCATTCGAATAAGCCCTTTTTGAAGTTTCTACGACAACGCTTTTTTTAAAAACCTTATATGCCCCCAGGACATAACTTACAATCCTTGCCCTGAAGGGCAATTTGTCATCCTTAAAGACCTAATTTCGAAAACTTTCAACTACTTTGAACAAAATGGCTATATCAAAATTTTGATTGGATGTGTTTGGGGAAAAGGTGGGAGTGAGATGGGGGTTAGTTGTCCTCTAATCACTTTAGACTAATAAAAAGGGCACTAGCCCTTTGAATTTCCAATTGAATCCACCCTTTTTCAAGTTTCTACGACAAAGCTTTCAATAAAAACCTTATATGCCCCCAGGGCATAACTTGTAACCCTTGCCCGGAGGGCTCGGCGGGGGTTTTCTTCCTCAAACACCAAAATTCGAGAACTTACAACTATTTTTAACAAAGTGGCTAGCTCAAAATTTTGATTGGATGTTTTTGGATAAATGGTGGGCGTGAGAGGGGGTTAGCTGCCCGCCAATCACTTTTAACTATTAAAAATGGCGCTACCCATTTGGATTTTCAATCGAATGAGCCCTTTTACAAGTTTCTAAGACAAAGCTTTCAATGAAAACCTTATATGCCCCCAGGGCATAACTTATAACCCTTGCCAGGAAGACTGTGGGGGGAGTGTGCTACTCAAAGATATAATTTCTAGACTTTTAAACTATATTAAAGAAATTAGATATAACATAACTTTTAATTGACGTGTTTGGGGAAACGGTGGGCTTGTGAGGTGTGTTAATTGCCATCCAATCGCTTTTGACTATTAAAAAGGGCACTAGCCCTTTGAATTTCCAATCAAATGAGCCCTTTTTGAAATTTCTACGACAAAGGTTTCTGTAAAAACCTTATATGCTCCCAGGGCATAACTTACAACCCTTGCCCTGAAAAATGTGGGGGGGAGGGGATGTTGTCATCCTCAAAGACCTAATTACCAGAACTTTCAACTACGTTGAACAAAATAACTATCTCAAAAATTTGATTAGACGAGTTTAGCGAAAAGGTTGGCGTGAGAGGGGGGTTAGTTTGCTTCCGATCACTTTCAACTATTAAAAAGGGCAGTAACTATTTGAATTTGCAATCGAATGAGCCTTTTTTGAAGTTTCTATGACAAAGCTTTCTATAAAAACTTTATATGCCCCCAAGGCATAACTTACAACCCTTGCCCTGAGGGCTGTGGGGAAGTGTCCCCCCTCAAAAACATATTTTCTATCTGGAAATCAACTACGCTGAACAAAATGGATATCTTTCGACTATTAAAAAGGGCACAAGCCACTCCAATTTCCAATTGAATGAGCCCTTTTCGAAGATCTTCAACTTCTTCGGTAAAAAGTGTCCTGGTATAAGGGAAAAAAATAATAAATAATACATTGTGCCACCATCGTTCTTATATGCCCTCAGGGCATAACTTAAAACTCTTGCCCTGAGGGCTGTGGGGGAGTGTCCTCCTCAAAAACATAATTTCTATCTGGAAAGCAACTACGCGGAACAAAATGGCTACCTCAAAATTTTTATTGGATGTTTGGGGAAATGGTGAGCGTGGAAGGGGTGTTAGTTGCCTTCCAAGCCCTTTCGACTATTAAAAAGGGCACTAGTAGTTCCAATTTCTAATCGAATGAGAGCTTTTCCAAGTTTCTACGACAACTCCTTCAAAACGAAGTGCCCTGGTATTGAAGAAAAACAAATAAATAAATAATACATTGTGCCAACATCGTTCTTTACTTAGGCAGCGCGATTGCGCTGCCTATGATATCGCACAACAAGCCAAGAGGACCCTGTTCCCTGGAAAAATTTTATGACCAAACGACATATTCGTATGTGCTGGGACACAATGACATAATAGGGTAAATATTGGACATATTTGGTGAAATTTGGGACATAAAAGGGACATATTTGGAAATTCATGACATAAAAATAAAACATTTCCCTACTGGATATATATTTTTGTATATAATGTCACTTTTCACGAAAGTAGTGCTAAAACCACTTATCTAGTACTAAATTTACTTATGAACGCCTCTTTCCCAAAGACAAGTATCTGCAAATGCTCTTGAAATTCATTGCAAGTGTGTATTCTTTCATCTATAAATGATCTTATTTCTCCATGTTTTTACGCTACAGCCAAGATAATAGTATCAAGTATTACCAACTAAAAATGAAAAGTTAACAAATTGAAACTTTTGGATTCTTGATGGACTGGAATCAAAACAAAACCCAACCACCCACGGTGAATTTTGTCAGTTTGAAAATGTTTAAAGAAAGAGCTACATGGTCACAATGTGTTTTTTTTTTCTAACTAAGCCACTTCGTATTAGGGCCCAACCCATCTATTGGCTGGTTGATATTATTGGGCAATATGAGGGTCATTGTCTATCAGATATCAGAAGAAAATATCAGATTTTGGCCTTTTTTTGCGCAACTTATCCAGAAGAAGGGCAGATTTCCTCACGTAATTTTTGCTTGTCTAGTCTTTGTGGGCGAAGCCACTAGCTAAGTCTGATCATGGCGGAGAGAGCAGCAGAGGTGATTCAAATGAAGCCAAAGTATATTTGATGTCAATACTTGTCAGTACACACATCTGGTGCAGCAATGCTTAAAATATATAGTGTACAACTTCTACCCAAACCACCAAAAAGAATAAAATAAACCATAGACTTTTGTTTAATGAATGTTCACTTGCGTGGGTGATAGATCCAAGATTCAATCGATTAAAACCATGATGTCCAGTCATGGGCGTATACTGAAAGTTTAGCTCATGTGTCTCTATTTGTCGGCATACTGGACGATTTTATCGACACATTTTTTCCATTCCTCCTCTAAACTTAAAACCCTAGCTGCACCCCTGTGTCCATTGCGCCTAGCAGAAAGCAAAGAACGATTTGGGTACAAAGTATCATTTATTTATTTGTTCTTTTTTTTTTCTTACCAAGGCACTTCGTAAGGAAGGATCTGTCGTAGAAACTTCAAAAAGAGATCATTCGGTTTGAAATTGCAAGTTCTAGTACCGTTTTGAAGATTCAAAAGTGAAAGGAGGCAACCCAACTTTTCTGGCATTTCGGAACGTTTGACTATAGGATTGTATTTTATGACATACGTAAAAAGTACTCTGATTGGCAAAGTGCTACCAAAGGAAGTGGAAATACTAACCTTCATGCCAACCATGCCTGTCAAAAGGAATTCTCGTTGGACGATGAGCCTTAAGCTTCTACATGTAATTTTTGACTGTTAACATGTTTTTATAAGTGTTGTTCTTTCACACCAAATCATTCTATATGGATGTACTAAATGATTGTTTTTTTGTTTCCATTATATATAATGTTAACTGGCTGCTTTGAATGAGGTTTACAAAATGTGTAAAACACAAGTGGTAAAAAAAACTCTAGTTTCTAAGATTTCAAGATGGACATATTATAGACAAAATATGGACATAATTTGGTAGAAAATTACATATTTTTGGGTGCTCAGAGGAATGGATTCGATTCAGGTGCTGGATTCAGTTGCTCAGAGATTCATGGACCTAAACGTTGACAATCCTGTTCCTACTGCATTTGAACGCAGACTCAGATATTTTTTTTCGGACGAGTCATGTTAAGACTGAAAAGCGAAACAGGTTGAAGAAAGAAAGGATTAAAGCCGTCCATGTCATGAAACCACAACTAAGACCAAAATACACAGTTTGCTGCAGATACGTCTCTACACAAAATCAGATAAGGTTTGAATAAATGAAGTACATGAAGTAAAATTTTGATGATGAGGTATGTTTTCAAAGCTGACCACATCTGGAAGAAAGACAACTTGTCACAAAAGCTTTTTATCCTGTATTTAGTCATTCTGTTTGTAGTTTTGCTTTCCTTTGTTTATACCGTACTGTTGTTTCCCTAGTGGATTATAAATAAATTAATATCATTATCAGATGATATTTTATTCAATGCTTTTATGAAGATAAGACATAATCGGACTTGTCTTTCATAAAAAAAAATTCCAACATACAACTGATTAACTTGCGCATGAATTCGGAGAATAGAGCAAAAAGCGTAGCATAATTCTGTCCAAAAAGCATAATTGTAGGCTTAAGAAAGCACAATACTCTCATTACAATCTGGCAACACTGCTTCTTAGTTGGTTTTACGCCTTTTCTTTACTTCCATATATAAGGAAACAGATTTTTTCCAATAGTTATGGACATAGCCAATTACATAGGTAGATGTGTAGCACAGTAGTTCAATTATTAACGTACCCTATTACAAGTAATGCAACAGCTAGCAAAATCAGGCTGTCATTAAGCAGTACAAACATAATAAGATATTTTTGCGTAGTTACTCCTGAATATACTTTGATCTACATCCGTGAATCCCGACGTAGGGCGCAGGCCCCACCGGTAAGGGCGGTAAGACAGTGCAATATTTTGGTTGGACATGGCAGGAAGTGCACCCTTTGGCTGACTATATTTAAAACCCTAATTTTGAAAAAAAAACATTTTTCATGTGAATGACGTCACATTCAAATACATTTAAAAAGCAAAAAAGATATATGGTATTATTGCAGTGACATTACACATTGTAAAAAAGTTGTTTTATTAAGACAATATTTTCCGTTAGTATAAAATAGGCCTAGAGGACAATCCAAAAAAAGATACCAAGTTAATGGTTTTATAAGCTTCCTTCAGATGTGCACGTAAAATTTTGAATAACAAAATTGAAATATCACGAGAAGGCATCAGGATTTTAGGACTGCCTAGGTGGAGCATGGCCCAAAATCAGTTGGGAACCACTGATCTGCATCGATTTACATTCTTTCCAAGTAAAACAACCAAACTACTACTACTACTAACAACTCACCGCAGCACCAAGCCGCCTGAGGCCAACACAGCTACGCACACTCCTCCTCCATCCCAATTTATTCAAAGCCTCCCTTAACACACCCTCCCATGAAGTTCTTTATGACGTCCTCCCAACCCAGACGAGGACGACCTGCTTTCCGTTTAGCCCTAGACGGTTGGCCAAAAAGAACAATCTTCGACAATCTGTCATCCTTCATCCACACAAAGTGGCCTAGCCACCTCAACCTTTCTTTCATTACAGCCCTAGAGAGCGGTATTGAACCACATTTTTCGTACAGCCTATTGTTTGAAATACGGTCAGTCACCCGTGTGCCCAGAACAATCCTTAAGCAATTTCTCTGGAAAACATTTAGCAAATCTTCGTCTGCTTTTAGAAGCGCCCATGTTTCAGAGCCATATTTGACTACTGTCACCACTGTAGCTTCTAATATTCTTTCTTCTTCTTCTATTTCACAGCAGATAGGCTTTTCAGTATTTACCCTTTAGCCCTTTTCCTTTTGCTTCACTCTGTGGGCTACAGAGCTACTGGCTCGATTTCTTCTTGTTTATTAGATATTCTCAGATATCTTTGAGTAGATCTTTTGGCTCAAGGAGTTCAAATATAAGATGATAGATGTCGATTTCTATGCTCTTTGTGCAAGTATAGTTGGCTAGGCTCTTGGTTGATAGTGAGATTTTGTGGTGCTTGAAGCATTTTAACAGTTTACAAAGCAAGGTATGTTGTGCAGACGTCAACATATTACATTCAAACAGGCAGTGGTCAATTGGTTCATTATTCATATTACAATACCTGCAAAGAGGGGACAGGGGAACTGAACCCCTTGAATTAGAAAACTGGTACGAGAATGCAAGAAAGTTTAGTCCATTTGCTCCAGAACGAATTCTATGATAAATTTTAGAAAAATACTTTTTGGGAAAGGGGGAAAGGATAGGATTATTCTTATTAAACGTAATATCTGATAGTCTCCGTCGGTAAATATCTCTATTGGGGATTGGTCTCCCACTTGGCTGGTCAATATTTATAGCATTTTTTGCTATTTCATCAACCTGATGATTACCACTTATACCAGAGTGGCTAGGAATATACTGGAGATGAGATCTTATGCCACTTGAAGCCAGATTATCTATAATGCTAAGACAATGATAAGTGTCAATGTCCAACTTATACTGAGGAGCTGAGGCCAGCAACTCAAGGCTTGAAAAAGAGTCGGAATAAACAATAATATTATTTGAATTAGCAATCAAAGGTTGGATTTCCATAAGGTGTTCTAATGCCATGATTATGGCATTTAACTCTGCAGACATTATAGATACATTATTATACAATCTCTCACCCATTGCAATTTTCAGGAGAGGAAGGAAAGCACCACTTGCTACCTTCTCATTCATTTTGGACCCATCAACAAAGATTTGGAAATGGTTTTTATAAGTAATTGTATTAAGTTCAGCAAATTTTTTCTGGACAAAAGCAATAGGGGTTAAATCTTTATTCCACTTTGAGAAATCAGTATTTATTATGGGAATGGACCAATTCCATGGAGGGGAATGGGGGAAAGTAGGGGCAATAGACTTTTGCGGGTACAGGGAACTTCTTCTGAATAATGGCATACTCATCTGCAATGCCTCTATACATGGCTGGATTTCTTAACCAATTATGTAGGGTGTGTGAGCTATTTGATTCAATTTTTGTAGGATGTTTTATCAAGAGAAAGCTATGTCTCTCCCTTATTGTTGTTAATCCACTCTCCATAAGCAGAAACTTGGTGCTTGTGGGTTTCCTAAGACCAAATATGAGACGTTTTATATCATATTATATTGTTTCAACTTTTTGCATCTGGGTCTTTGCACATGCACCATTGACGATGAGCCCATAGTCAATATGGGGTCTTATATGTGATTTATAAAACTGGAGTAAGATTTTCTCCTTATAATCCCAGGGTGTGGAAAGAAGTCTTTTTAGTATACTTGTTTTTCTATAGCATTTTTTATTGTGTTTGAAATGTGGAGGTGGAAATTGAGTTTTTGGTCGAGCATGAGACCTAGATAATTAATATGATTATCTTCTGGAATAGTTGTTCCATTTAGAGTTAGCCTTGCATTAACATGATTTCGCTTACGGTAAAATTGGATTGTTTTTGACTTGGTAGGTGCAATGGGTAAATCTGAATGTTGAGAGAATTCTTCAAATTGGAAAAGTGACTTTTTGAGCTTTGACTGTGCTATCTCAAAGGTGTTGCCAGATGACCATAGCACCAGATCGTCAGCATATTGTAGATTCGTGTGGGGGAGGTTCATGTCCCAGAGACATAGGGCAAAGAGGAGGCAGCTGAGGACTGCTCCCTGAGGAAGGCCTTTGGTTATTGTCTTTTGGGGTAAAGAGGCTGAACCTACACAAACAATGAAACATCGTAATTCTATGAAAGATTTTATAAAAGATACTAGCTTGGGGGGTGGTCCAAGGTTTGCAAGTTTTTTTAAAAGGATTTGGTGGTTCACATTGTCATATGCCCCTTCAAAATCTAGGAAAGCTGCAACTAGGACATTATTTTTTGAGAATGATTCATTTATTGCATTTGTTAATAATATGAAAGCATCTGTTGAGGAGTGGTGTTTCCTGAAACCAGTTTGAGTGTGAGGGATCATATTATTATTTTCAACAAACCAGAGGAGTTGGTAATATATAATTTTTTCCATTATTTTCCCCATCACAGGAGTAATCATTATGGGCCTATAAGACTCAGGGTTATTTTTGGGTTTATTTTTCTTTAGGATTGGTAGGAAGGACGAACATTTCCATATATTGGGGAACATAGAAGCCCAAGCACGATTATAACAATTTAGAAGTTCCTGTTTGTATGAAGGGGTGAGATTCTTTATCCATGCAGGGTGTATATTGTCATAGCTACCGCTAGTCTTGGTCCTAATATGATGTATTGCATTATTCATTTCCTGGATTCAAAATGGGCTGCTTATATACTCGGATCCTGGGTGAGTTTGGGTAACTTGGGGTCATAGAGGTAGGGGACATTTCTGTACATTTATTTGATGTCAGCTTATTAATAAAAAGAGAGGTAAATAGCTTAGCTTTTTCTTTGCCTTTCACAGTGGGTACAATCATGCATAAGCTCATACAGGAGTGGGTTGGGGGAAGTCTTTTTCCCACTTGTGCCTTATGACTTTATGTATAATTGGCTCATGTGTTTCTCAGGAGAGATTATTTGCAAAATTATTCCAGTAGTTATATTTAGCATTTTATTATAGTCCTTTTTAGATTAGATTCTACTTGTAATTTTTTTAAATATGTAGTAGGTGATGGTTTTTTTTATGAATGTTCTCCTAGCTGCTTTTTTTTTCTCCATTTATTTTGGCACTCATTTGTCCACCATGCTTTGGGAATGTGATTAGGGAAGTTTTTCTTGGGTGTTGTCCTGGGGATAGCATGATTAGCTGTATTTATTAGCAAAGATGCCAAAACTTCAGCATGTGTATCAACTGTTGTGTTTGAAATGCATGAATTTTGGGTGAAACTTGTAATTTCATCATTTAGCTTATTTAGGAACATAGGCCAATTTGATTTAGTGTTGATATATTTGGAGGTATGTGAGAGGGTTTCAGCAGGTTCGTTTAGGGAGCAAACTATGGCAAAGTGGTCAGTACATAGACTATCAATTTTATTTATATAAATTTTATTCAAAATATTTAATGACACAATTTGTAGGTCAATTGTAGAGAAGCTGCCACTTTTGGGGTTGAAATATGTATTCAGGTTTGGAGGGGTAGCAACAGCTAAATCAATATTATTTAAAGTCATACGCTCAATGAACTTACCAGCTTTATTTGCTGGTTTATTCCCCCACAAAAGGCTGTGGGCATTGAAGTCTCCACAAATAATCATATTTTTCAACATATTAGAAATATTTATATAGTTGAAGAAATCCATGGCATCTGTAATTTCGCCATTAGGGCTATAAAAACTTATTATATAAGTTTTTGTATTATTCAGCCAAACACCGATACCAATTGCATCAACATAATTTGCAAAATCTGGAAAGTTGATGCAACAGAATTTTATATTATTTTTAACTATTAAAGCTACTCCACCTTCTTTTCTCTCTGATGATCTATCCTTTCTCAGGATAGTATATCCCAGAGACTTAAATTGTTGATTTTGGGTTAAATGAGTTTCCTGGAGGCAAGCAATATTGATGGATTTATTATTCATAAAAAATATTAGTTCATTTAGCTTATTTTCTGTGAGTGATCTTACGTTCCGCTGGAGTATTGATATGTGTTGTGTTGTTGATTTATTTTTCATATGACTGTGTACCAATGTTCAGCTTTGTTAATAGTAAAGCAAGATCTTTTTTTCTTGAATGAGCATATCATCAGGGATGTAGATTTTTGCCAATTCTGCAATGATTCTCGTTTTCTGTAGTTGATATATATTCATGGCCTGAACTGCATTACAGTTTAGAATGAATAAGCATATATTTGGGGATTGCATGTTTGGTTGTGCATCCTGTTTGTCAGTTAAGGGATTAATTCCTGGTAGTGTTTCTGGTTTATTTCTTCTTGGGTCCATAGCATTTGCTCCCATTGCTGCAAATGGGTATGGAAAGGCCTTCTCAGTTGTTACTTGGAGTGTTAGTGCTCTTTTCTTATATGCTGGGCATAGGGATTTATTTGTATATTCATGTGGGCCTTTACAATTGATACATGTAGGCTGAGTGTTGTTGCAAGTTGTCAACTCTTTAGGATGGGATGCTTTACAATTACTATACGCTAGGTGAATTTCATTGCATTTGTTTTTTGTGTGTCCCATTTTGAGACACTTCTGACACTGGATAGGCTTTGGTTTGTATTCCTTGTGCGGTTTGATTTGCCCAAATAGGAATAACTTTTCTGGGATATTAATTTTTTCCTTTAGTGTAAATAAGAAGGATCAACTTGTTTTTAGACCATTTAAGTTAGGTTTACCAAGTTGGGTAACATCTTCAACTGGGATTGTGTTGCCAACTCTATCTGAGAGCCATTCTTTTAACCCCTGAATGGGTATTACTGGGGGAACATTATAAACTGCTATTTTTGTTGGTGATTGTTTTGGGTTCCATTTGGATGCATTAATTGGGATATTCAGAAGGGATTTTAGATTAATTATTGTGTCTGCTGATTTGTGATCTTGGACAGCTATTAGCAGAGATCCATCACAGAATCAGAATCATTTATTAACATAAAAGCTTTCGTAGTCAGGGTTTAAATCCCGACTAAATCGCGCTATTATTTACAAAGACACAAAAAAAATTAATACACACGTCACTTATTGTAGACAGAAACAAAAAAAGGGACAAACGAATTGCTGAAGCGATTAGTGCAACACTTGGGCTGGGCTAACTTTGTTGCTTTTGATCTTGTAGTTACTTTTTTTTTCAGCAGTGGGGGTAATATATTTCTGTGTTTATTCATTGTCAGAAGAAATTGGCCAAATTTACAGATAAGTTGAAAACGGCGATCGTGGAGTGACGGCAAATTTAGTTGAGACAGTGCTTATTCGTAATCGGTGTACTGATCAGACAGTATGGCCTTCACCGCTCTTTTCTGGACTGATTCGAGTTTTCGCTCATATAGGCAGTGTTCTGAACCTGTGGACCCCATACAGGGCACGCATACTCTAATATCGGGTGAATATATGTCAGGTAGGCTGTTTTCAATTGCGGCACTGAAAAACCAAATCTTCGCATCAGTAACAGGGTACGCATGGCACAGTTCGCCTTTTTCACTACCTCTTGGACGTGGAGGCTAAACGAACAGTCAACGCTGGTGTTTTCAGAGCTTTTAGAAAGGACCTCTTGAAACCCATTATCATCATTTATAGTGACATTAGCTCCTACACTGATCATTGTCCTATTCTCAGAATTGGAGCTATCATGTGAACTTTGTGATAGTGAGCTTGACCAGCCAAGATGGGTATCAATTCCACTGGTATTTAGGGTGGGATCTGGGGGGAATTGTTTTGGAGGAGTTCTATGCATTGCCTATTGGAATAAGCTTTAAACAAAAATAAGAAAGGATATTACTATGATAACAGACCGTCTGCACTCTACTGTGGGGAAAACTTCACCGTCCACAAAAGAAACACCACTGTATGGCCCTGAGGAGGATTTTCAGCACGATTGGTTCGGTACAACTACTGATAAATCGAGATAAAAATTCACAAGAAATTTATTTGTAAATTTCTTAAGATGTTGCTGTTGTTGCTGTGTTAGAATTAGATATTCTAATCTTGGTTTGCAAAGTTATCTTCCTATTCTTCCAAACTTTTTTTTTAACTGTGAAAAAAACATCCCGAGTCTGGGTAATTGTACTTTTAACATCTTCAGTGCTCCCAACATCTCCACCAACAATGCTAGCATGAAAAGCGAAGCTGCCCACCTGACCAGTCTTTACATAGCGCTACAGCGCCTTCTTATCCTCATTCATTCCTAGTCTTAGTGACCTTAAATTCATTTTGAAGCCTTAAAGTCATTCATACTATAATGAATGAGTTTATTTTCGTAAAGCCTATGGGCTATGCATCTTGTATATAAAAATAAATAAATACACGTTAAATTTAAATAGTTCATCACCTGCCATGTAGTCTACCTCCAGACCAGTTTTTTTTTGAAAAAGACAATCTCAATCCCCAATGACAAGATGTTTTAAGAAATCACTTGATTGAGAATGGATTAGCATCCCCTGGAAGGAAGGGGCAGGATTTACCTGACATTTAATCAATGCCATCAGCAACATGGATTGATGTGAAAGATTAATGGATCTTAGTAAGAGAAACGCTGTATCCTGTAGCATCTGAAGAAACTAGTTGGATGACAAAATGACCTCCTTTGTAAATTTTGCGGCATAAATCGTAGATTTTCTTGTAAAATTGACACATTGTAATTTTGTATTATATATTGTGATTCCCTTGGATCCATACGTACACCTAATCTATGAATAGAAATATTCCGTCAATTTTTACCTATCCATCAGGTAAGTTATTTACTTGCACCTAACATGTAGATAACAAAGATAGGATGTTTATTTACAAAGCAAAGTTGCTATCCCTAGCCCTAAAGGGCCAAATTCAAATTTCGGGGTAAAAAAAAACAGGAACAAACATCAGAAAAAGTTGAAAAACATCAAAACACTTAAAACTAACCAAAGAATGCAAAACTAGATGGACAGAATGAATATGCCTTTCACTAACTATTATTTAAAACCATCATTTTATCGAATTCATCAAAAAGAAATATATATATATATATATATATATATATATATATATATATATATATATAAGTAGAAAGGGGGGTACCAGCCCGAACATTACCACGTGGTTTATGGTTTTCTCAGTGAGAATGAAAAAACAGGAATTTTCTCACTTGGAAAAACATGAATTTTGTCACATTTATGGTTGTTTTCATGGATGGATATGTGTGTTGTTCGATTTATTTGATGTTTTTCTCGGATGTCAACATCAAATTATGGATGTTTTATGGTTTTTGTCAGTGAGAATTTGAAAAACATGAACTTTCTCACATTTATGTCTGTTTTCATGGTTTTTGTCAGTGAGAATTTGAAAAACAGGAACTTTGTCACATTTAAGGATGACAACAGCAATTCATGTCTGTTTTATGGTTTTATCAATGAGAATGGACATGCTTGACGCGAATGCTATGGGATTGTTTGGCTAGCCTGGCCTGAGAACTTGATTTACATAATCGCTAGGGTAAATTATTGAGTCACGAAGGGGACAATAATAAACAAACATGGCTTCATTGTTGTTTGGCTAGCCTGGACTGAGAAATTGATTTACATAATCGCTAGGGGGAATTATTGATTCACGAATGGGAGAATTAAGAAACATTAAGGTTTCTTTAATCTTTAGGCCTGAGGGATTTATTTATTATTGTTGTTTTGGACAAGTGCATGCTAGGGGTGAATGTCAAGGTGTCCAGGAACAGGAAACAGTTAGATCACATGTTTCCTTCTCAGCCAAGCATCGAGTCGGTTACATCCTCCTTCTCAGCCAATCAGAGACGTGCTTACATATTAGCGGCGGTGGGAATATAAGGAACGGGTTTTTTTTTATATAGTTTTATTAGTCTGTGAATAGAATTCAAAGGAGTGAGAAGAAGAAGAAGAAGAACAGTTTGACTTTACTCATTTTGGATATATATATTTGTGTGTGTGTTGACGATGGCGATGAGTGGAATGTTTACCCTATTAGAAGTTGATAGTGGAGTTGATGATAATAGTACAAGAGCACCAAACAGTGCGGTGGAAATCACGAAAGGATCACGGCTTTGTCTGGAATGGGATGCAGTATATGCAAGATATGTGATATCCTTGAGCAAATTTAAAATGGAGGATCAATTATGTTTCGCCGCTAAAGTTGATATAGCACATGTGAATAGAATTCAATGTGCTTTAAGTGCATTGGTGAAACATATTTAAGACAATAAACAGTATCGATGTGTGGACTTGCTCAGTATTCTTGATGTTGTTGTTGTTGTTGTTGTTAATATTCAATAAAATTGTTCATAAAGCGTAAATCTTCTCTGTCTTTTATGGTTAGGGGTAACGACTAAGAGTAAGTGTAGAGTCAGCAGTCGGAGTGAAAGGATTGAAAAATGAATAAATTTGAGAAAGAGAGAATTAGATCAAATCTAATGTTTATGGAAAAGCATTTGATTTTGGATGATGATTTTCTCGAGTTATCTCTTAAACGCAGGATATTCTCTTGTCAGGGAGCACTTGACAATATAATGAGGAGTGATTCTCCCCCATTGGACTATTGTATGAAACTTTTAAAATGGGATTCAAATGCTTATAGTCAATTTATTGATATATTAATTGGAACAAAGCAGAATCATATTGTGGATATACTTTTGAAAACATTGCCAATGGATTCAATGTAGATGGCTCCCCCATCATTCGAAAGAGGTAACGTCACAGAGCAATTTATTGATATATTAATTGGAACAAAGCAGAATCATATTGTGTGGATACTTTTGAAAACATTACCAATGGATTCAATGTAGATGGCTCCCTCATACTTCGAAGGAGGTAACGTCACAGAGCTACTCCTCTCCCCCAGTTCCATCCACCTTGAATTTATAGAGAGACGACTATCAGTTTATTGTTATATGTGAGTGATTTGAAATCGGAAACCAAAAAATTTTCTATATATGTCCATTGTTCGTGTACACTCTAGGCAGTTGGACTCAATGTGAGAATTGTACAATTATTGATGGCTATAATGAAAAGCGTAAATTATGTAATCCTTGTAAATTACATAGAGGCTATGCAGTACAAATTAAAGAATGTAATTCATGTCTTGAGGAGGTGTGTGATTCTCACCATAGAGGGCACCTGTGCCCCAATTGTCACAATGATAAATGTGATCAGTGGGAGAATACTTACCCCGCTATGATTGGAAAAAACCACAAACGTGATTTTAGTTTATTTCTACGAGATTGATATCGTCGTGGATTTTAATTAGTCTGGGAAGAGGAGTCTGGTCTACGATTCAACTGTTGGGGTAACAAGACAATCTGGTTTCTACGTCACCGTTGTGACGACACTGTCTACTATGACTATAAAACATGTGATTTTTATTTGGCTGTGATGGAATGTGAGTCACCATATGAAAAAACTGTTTGTGATATTGCTTCAAATAGGCAGATTGAAACTCGTGAATTTCATAATATGAATGTAAATACTATCATTGACTATACAAAGAGATACGACAAGAGTAAAGTTACATTGTACTGTAGAAAATGTGACCCTGACTTTGCAGTCAATCAAGATCAATATACAGTGAATCCAAATGATTTACCAGCATTAGTGGTTCACGACAGTTGCCTATACAACGAAGATGAAGAAATCTAAAGTGAAGATTTAAAGACAGTTGTGTATAGATACATTTGATTAATACAAACAGTAACACAAATATTTTAAGCACTTTAATATTATTTAAATGACATCACAACGATCTAGTTCAGAGATGATATTTTCATATATGCAGACAATCAGACTTGGCGTGTCAACCTAGATTCTTAGAAAATAAGTGTCGGTATAATCACGGCATCGGAACACGCAATATAGTAGTGCATGGAAGCCGCAGCTCATACCCCAACCCCGAAGGAAGCCCCCGGTCCTCAAAGGTCCACCGGGCTCCCAAAGGCCCTCCACCGGTCCCCAAATGTCCCCCAGGCCCCCAACTGCCCCCCGGACACTCAAAGGTCCCCCAAGCTCCCAAAGGGCCACCGGCGCCTCCAAAGGCCCACCCCAGACCCTCAACGGCCATCCCCGGGCCCCCAAAGGCCCATCGAGCTCCCAAAGGACCAACGGGGTCCCAAAGGCCATCCACCGGTCCCCAAATGTCACCCAGACACCCAAAGGCCCTCCCTGTGCCCCAAAGGCCCTCCCTGTGCCCCAAAGGCCCTCCCCCGGCCCCCCTCCTCCTCCTCCTCCCACCTCCTCCTCCTCCCTCCTCCTCATCCTCCCTCTTCCTCCTCCTCCTCCCTCCTTCTCCTCCTCCCACCTCCTTCCTCCTCCTCCTCCCACCTCCTCCCTCCTCCTCCTCCCTCTTTCTCCTCCTCCCCTCTCCCCCCATTCCCTCCCCATTTTTTATACTTTTTTTGTGCATTGAGACACAGAACGACCCCCTGCCCCCGGCCCCTCCCCCCTCCAAAGGTCTGATTTTTTCAAAGTTCATTTTGAATTTCTTTCATTGAAATGCAAGAGTTGGAATATTTCAGTAGTGTTTGGTTGTGGTTTACCTTGTCACAGTTACATTTTCTTGATTTTTCAAAGTTCATTTTGAATTTCTTTCGTTGAAATGCAAGAGTTGGAATATTTCAGTAGTGTGATGTTGTAGTTTACCATGTCACAGTTACATTCACTTAATTTTTCAAAGTTCATTTTGAATTTCTTTCGTTGAAATGCAAGAGTTGGAATATTTCACTAGTGTGATGTTGTAGTTTACCCTGTCACAGTTACATTCCCTTAATTTTTGATAGTCCATTTTGAATTTCTTTCGTTGAAATGCAAGAGTTGGAATATTTCAGTAGTGTTTGGTTGAGGTTTACAATGTCACAGTTACATTAACTTAATTTTTGATAGTACATTTTGAATTTCTTTCTTTGAAATGCACGAGTTGTAATATTTCAGTAGGGTTTGGTTGCGGTTTACCTTGTCACAGTTACATTTTCTTGATTTTTCAAAGTTCATATTGAATTTCTTTCATTGAAATGCAAGAGTTGGAATATTTCAGTAGTGTTTGGTCGTGGTTTACCTTGTCACAGTTACATTTTCTTGATTTTTCAAAGTTCATTTTGAATTTCTTTCGTTGAAATGCAAGAGTTGGAATATTTCAGTAGTGTTTGGTTGAGGTTTACCTTGTCACAGTTACATTCCCTTAATTTTTCAAAGTTCATTTTGAATTTCTTTCGTTGAAATGCAAGAGCTGGAATATTTCACTAGTGTTTGGTTGTGGTTTACCATGTCACAGTTACATTCACTTTATTTTTCACAGTTCATTTTGAATTTCTTTCGTTGAAATGCAAGAGTTGGACTATTTCACTAGTGTTTGGTTGCGGTTTACCTTGTCACAGTTACATTTACTTGATTTTTCTAAGTTCATTTTGAATTTCTTTCGTTGAAATGCAAGAGTTGGAATATTTCAGTAGTGTTTGGTCGTGGTTTACCTTGTCACAGTTACATTCTCTTTATTTTTCAAAGTTCATTTTGAATTTCTTTCGTTGAAATGCAAGAGTTGGAATAGTTCACTAGTGTTTGGTCGTTGTTTACCTTGTCACAGTTACATTTTCTTAATATTACAAAGTTCATTTTGAATTTCTGTCATTTAAATGTAAGAGTTGGACTATTTCAGTAGTGTGTGGTTGTGGTTCAAATTGACACAGGTACATTACCTTAATTTTCAAATTTTATATTTTATTTATTTCTTTGAAACGCATGAGTTGTAATCTTTTTCTAGTGTTTGGTTGTGGTGTACCATGTCACAGTTACATTTTCCTGATTTTTCAAAGTTTATTTTGAATTTCTTTCATTGAAATGCAAGAGTTGGAATATTTCACTAGTGTTTGGTTGTGGTTTACCTTGTCACAGTTACATTTTCCTGATTTTTCAAAGTTCATTTTGAATTTCTTTCATTGAAATGCAAGAGTTGGAATATTTCAGTAGTGTTTGGTTGTGGTTTACCTAGTCACAGTTACATTTTCTTGATTTTTCAAAGTTCATTTTGAATTTCTTTCATTGAAATGCAAGAGTTGGAATATTTCAGTAGTGTGATGTTGTGGTTTACCTTTGTCACAGTTACATTTTCTTGATTTTTCAAAGTTCATTTTTAATTTATTTAGTTGAAATGCAAGAGTTGGAATATTTCAGTAGTGTTTGTTTGTGGTTTACCTTGTCACAGTTACATTTTCTTGATTATTCAAAGTTCTTTTTGAATATCATTCGTTGAAATGCAAGAGATGTAATATTTCAGTAGTGTTTGGTTGTGGATTAACTGGTAATAGATACAATTTCATCATTATTAAAATAACTTATATAATTTATATAGATTAAATTAAATAGTTTTAATATTTCATTATTGTTTGGTTTTGGTTTAAATTTTCAAATTTAAATTTTCTTGATTCTTCAAAGTTCATTTTGAATTTCTTTCGTTGAAATGCAAGAGTTGGAATATTTCAATAGTGTTTGATTGTGGTTTACCTTATCATATTTACATTTTCTTGATTTTTCAAAGTTAATTTTTAATTTCTTTCTTTGAAATTCAATAGATGTAATATTTCAGTAGCGTTTGGTTGTGGTTTAACTTGTCACAGTTACATTTTCTTGATTTTTCAAATTTAATTTTGAATTTCTTTCGTAGAAATGCAAGATTTGGAATATTTCAGTAGTGTTTGGTTGTGTTTTACCTTGTCACAGTTACATATTCTTTATATTTCAAAGTTCATTTTGAATTTCTTACCTTGAAATGCAAGAGTTGTAAAATTTAATTATTGGTTGGATTTGTTTTACATTTTAACATTTAAATTTTAATGATTTTTCAAAGTTCAATTTGAATTTCTTTCGTTTAAAATCAAGAGATGGAATATTTCAGTAGTGTTTGCTTGTGGGTTACCTTGTCACAGTTACATTTTCTTTATTTTTCAAAGTTCATTTGAATTTCTTTCGTTGAAATGCATGATATGGAATATTTCAGTTGCGTTTGGTTACGGTTCAACTTGACACAGTTACATTTTCCTGCTTCTTCAAAGTTTATTGTGAATTTCATTCATTGAAAAGAAAGAGTTGGAATATTTCAAAAGTGTGTGGTCGTGGTTTTCATTGTCACAGTTATATTTTCTTGATTTTTCAATGTTCATTTTGAATTTCTTTCGTTGAAATTCAAGAGTTGGAATATTTCAGTAGGGTGTTATTGTAGTTTACCCTGTCACAGTTACATTTTCGTAATTTTTCAAAGTTCATTTTGAATTTCTTTCGTTGAAATGCAAGAGTTGGACTATTTCAGTAGTGTTTGGTCGTGGTTTACCTTGTCACAGTTACATTTTCTTGATTTTTTAAAGTTCATTTTGAATTTCTTTCGTTGAAATGCAAGAGTTGGAATATTTCAGTAGTGTTTGGTCGTTGTTTACCTTGTCACAGTTACATTTTCTTGATTTTTCAAAGATCATTTAGAATTTATTTCATTGAAATGCAAGAGTTGTAATATTTCAGTAGTGTTTGGTCTTGTTTTACCTTGTCACATTTACATTTTCGTTATTTTATAAAGTTAATTTTAATTTATTTAGTTGACATGCAAGAGTTGGAATATTTCAGTAGTGTTTGGTTGCGGTTTACCTTGTCACAGTTACATTTTCCTGATTTTTCAAAGTTCATTTTGAATTTCTTTCGTTTAAATTCAAGAGTTGGAATATTTCAGTAGTGTTTGTTTGTGGTTTACCTTGTCACAGTTACATTTTCTTGATTTTTCAAAGTTCATTTTGAATTTCTTTCATTGAAATGCAAGAGTTGGAATATTTCAGTAGTGTTTGGTTGTGGTTTACCTTGTCACAGTTACATTTTCTTGATTTTTCAAAGTTCATTTTGAATTTCTTTCTTTGAAATGCAAGAGTTGGAATATTTCAGTAGTGTATGGTTATGGTATACCTTGTCACAGTTACATTTTCTTGATTTTTCAATGTTCATTTTGAATTTATTTCTTTGAAATGCAAGAGTTGGAATATTTCAGTAGTGTTTGGTTGTGGTTTTACATTGTCACAGTTACATTTTATTCATTTTTCAATTTACATTTTGATTTTATTACATTGAAATGCAAGAGTTGAAATATTTCACTAGTGTGTGGTTGTGGTAGACCCTGTCACAGTTACATTTTCTTGATTTTTCAAAGTTCATTTTTAATTTCTTTCATTGAGATGTAAGAGTTGGACTATTTCAATAATGTTTGGTTGTGTTTTAACTTGTCACAGTTACATTTTCATGATTTTTCAAAGTTCATTTAGAATTTCTTTCGTTGAAATGCAAGAGTTGGAATATTTCAGTAGTGTATGGTTATGGTATACCTTGTCAAAGTTACATTTTCATGATTTTACAAAGTTCATTTTGAATTTCTTTCATTGAAATGCAAGAGTTGGAATATTTCAGTATTGTTTGGTTTTCGTTTACCTTGTCAAAGTTACATATTCTTGATTTTTCAAAGTTCATTTTGAATTTCTTTCGTTGAAATGCAAGAGATGGAATATTTCAGTAGTGTTGGGTTGTGGTTTTCCTTTTCAAAGTTACATTTTCTTTATTTTTCAATGTTCATTTTTTATTTCTTTATTCTTAATTAACGAGGTGGAATATTTAAGTAGGGTTTTTTTGTGGTTTACATTTTAACATTTAAATTTTCTTGATTTTTCAAAGTTCATTTTGAATTTCTTTCGTTGAAATGCAAGAGTTGGAATATTTCAGTAGTGTTTGGTTGTGGTTTAACTTGTCAAAGTAACATTTTATTGATTTTTAAAAGTTAATTTTGAATTTATTTAGTTGAAAAGCAAGAGTTGGAATATTTCAGTCGTGTTTACTTTTGGTTTACCTTGTCACAGTTACATTTTCTTGATTTTTTCAAAGTTAATTTGAATTTCTTTCGTTGAAATGCAAGAGTTGGAATATTTCATTAGTGTATGGTTTTGGTTTACCTTGTCACAGGTACATTTTCTTGATTTTTTCAAATTTCATTTTTAATTTCTTTCTTTTAAATGCAAGAATTGGATTATTTCAGAAGTGTGTGGTTATGGTTTACCTTGTCACAGTTACATTAACTTGATTTTTCAAAGTTCATTTTTAATTTATTTCTTTGAAATGCAAGATTTGGTTTATTTCTGAAGTGTTTGGTCGTGATTTACCTTGTCACAGTTCCATTTTCTTGATTTTTCAAAGTTCATTTTGAATTTCTTTCATTGAGAATCAAGAGTTGTACTCTTTCAGTAGTGTTTGGTCGTGGTTTACCTTGTCACAGTTACATTTTCTTGATTTTTAACAGATCATTTTGAATTTCTTTCGTTGAAAAGAAAGAGTTGGAATATTTCAGTAGTGTTTGCTTATGGTTTACCTTGTCACAGTTACATTTTCTTTATTTTTCAAAGATCATTTGAATTTCTTTCGTTGAAAAGCAGGAGATGGAATATTTCAGTAGTGTTTGGTTTTGGTTTACATTGTCACAGTTACATTTTCTTGATTTTTCAAAGTTCATTTTGAATTTCTTTCGTTGAATTGCAAGAGTTGGAATATTTCAGTAGTTTTTGGTTATGGTTTACCTTGTCACAGTTACATTTTCTATATTTTTAAAATTAATTTTGAATTTATTTCGTTGAAATGCAAGAGTTGGAATATTTCAGTAGCGTTTGGTTGTCGTTTACCTTGTCACAGTTAAATTTTATTGATTTTTCAAACTTCATTTTGAATTTCTTTCTTTGAAATGCAAGAGTTGGAGTATTTCAGTAGTGTTTGATTGTGGTTTACCGTGTCACAGTTACATTTTCTTGTTTTTTCAAAGTTCATTTTGAATTTCTTTCGTTGCAATGCAAGAGTTGGAATATTTAACGAGGGTACGGTTGTGGTTTACCTTGGCACATGTACACACATATATACACATGTACACACAGGTGCATATCATGAGCGCTCATGATAAGTTAACCTAACCCTTTCCGGTGAGTATGGTTAGGTTAGACTAGATTCAGTTAGGTTAGATTAGACTAGGTTAGGTTAGCCTACGTACGCTTCACTTAGGTTAGCTTAAGTTAGGTGAGAGACATGCGAAAAGTTAGGTGTATGATTAGGTTAGGTTTGGTTATATTATGCTTGGGTTGGTTAAGTTTGGTTTGGATAGGTTAGCCTACGTACGCGCGCGTACGTAGGCTAACCTAGCCTAACCTAACTTAACCTAACCTAGCCTAATCTAACCTAACCTAACCTAATCATACACCTAACTTTTCGCATGTCTCTCACCTAACCAAAGCTAACCTAAGTGAAGCGTACGTAGGCTAACCTAACCTAGTCTAATCTAACCTAACTGAATCTAGTCTAACCTAACCATACTCACCGGAAAAGGTTAGGTTAACTTGTCATGAGCACTCATGATAAGCACAGGTGTGTACATGTGTATACATGTGTGTACATGTGACAAGGTAAACCACAACCATACACTCGTGAAATATTCCAACTCTTGCATTTCAACGAATGAAATTCAAAATGAACTTTGAAAAATCAAGAAAATGTAACTGTGACAAGGTAAACCACAATCAAACACTACTGAAATACTCCAACTCTTGCATTTCAAAGAAAGAAATTCAAAATGAATTTTGAAAAATCACGAAATTGTAACTGTGACAAGGTAAACGACAACCAAACGCTACTGAAATATTCCAACTCTTGCATTTCAACTATATAAATAAAAAATTAATTTGAAAAATCTAGAAAATTTAACTGTGACAAGGTAAACCATAACCAGACACTACTGAAATATTCCAACTCTTGCACTTCAACGAAATAAATTCAAAATGAACTTTGAAAAATCAAGAAAATGTAACTGTGACAAGGTAAACCATAACCAAACACTACTGAAATATTCCATCTCATGCTTTTCAACGATAGAATTTCAAATGTTATTTGAAAAATCTAGAAAATGTAACTGTGACAAGGTAAACCATAACCAAACACTACTGAAATATTCCAACTCTTGCTTTTCAACGAAAGAAATTAAAAATGATCTGTGAAAAATCTAGAAAATGTAACTGTGACAAGGTAAACCACGACCAAACACTACTGAAATATTACAACTCTTGCTTTTCAATGAAAGAAGTTAAAATTGAACTTTGAAAAATCAAGAAAATGTAACTGTGACAAGGTAAATCACGACCAAACACTTCTGAAATAAACCAACTCTTGCATTTCAACGAAAGAAATTCAAAATGAACTTTGAAAAATCAATTGAATGTAACTGTGACAAGGTAAAACATAACCAGACACTTCTGAAATAATACAATTCGTGCATTTCAACGAAAGAAATTCAAAATGAACTTTGAAAAAATCAAGAAAATGTAACTGTGACAAGGTAAACCATAACCAGACACTACTGAAATATTCAAACTCTTGCATTTCAACGAAAGAAATTAAAATTAACTTTGAAAAAATCAAGAAAATGTAACTGTGAAAAGGTAAACCATAAGTAAACACTACTGAAATATTCCAACTCTTGCTTTTCAACGAAAAAAATTCAAAATGAACTTTTAAAAATCAAGAAATTGTAACTTTGACAAGTTAAACCACAAACAAACACTACTGAAATATTCCAACTCTTGCATTTCAACGAAAGAAATTCAAAATTAAATTTGAAAAATCAATAAAATGTATATGTTACAATTTAAACACCTACAAAACCATACTGAATTAGTCCAACTCGTGAATATCGACGAATGAAATTCAAAATTAGCTTTGAAAAATCAAGAAAATATAACTTTGACCAGGAAAACCACAATCACCTACTACTGAAATAGTCAAACTCTTTCATGTAAATGACAGAAATTCAGAATGAAGTTTGTAAAATCAAGAATATGTACCTGTGATAATGTAAACCACGATCAAACACTACTGAAATATTCCAACTCTTGCATTTCAATGAAAGAAATTCAAAATGAACTTTGGAAAATCATGAAAATTTAACTTTGACAAGGTATAACATAACCATACACTACTGAAATATTCCAACTCTTGCATTTCAAAGAAAGAAATTCAAAATGAACCTTTAAAAATCATGAAAATGTAACTTTGACACGTTAATACACAACCAAACATTATTGAAATATTCCAACTCTTGCATTTCAATGAAAGAAATTCAAAATGAACTTTGAAAAATCAAGAAAATGTAACTGTGACAGGGTAAACCACAACCAAACACTAGTGAAATATTACAACTCTTGAATTTCAATGGAAGAAATTCAAAATAAACTTTTAAAAATCAAGAAAATTTAACTGTGACAAGGTAAAACCACAACCAAACACTAATGAAATATTCCAACTCTTGCATTTCAACGAAAGAAATTCAAAATGAACATTGAAAAATCAATAAAATGTAACTGTGACAAGGTATACCAGAACCATACAATACTGAAATATTCCAACTCTTGCATTTCAACGAAAGAAATTCAAAATGAACTTTGAAAAATCACGAAAATGTAACTGTGACAAGGTAAACCACAACCAAACACTAGTGAAATATTCCAACTCTTGCATTTCAATGAAAGAAATTCAAAATGAACATTGAAAAATCAAGAAAATGTAACTGTGACAAGGTAAACCACAATCAAACACTACTGAAATATTCCAACTCTTGCATTTCAACGAAAGAAATTCAAAATGAACTTTGAAAAATCAATTAAATGTAACTGTGACAAGGTAAACCGCAACCCAACACTACTGAAATATTCCAACTCTTGCATTTCAACGAAAGAAATTCAAATGAACATTAAAAAATCACGAAAATGTAACTGTGACAAGGTAAACCACGACCAAACA
>NC_142800.1:7229711-7263024 GCF_049724085.1 Artemia sp. Qi Xiang Cuo | reverse complement strand
GCGCCGCCGAGCTTGCATCAGCGCGCTGACGCCGCCGCTGATTCTATTGGTGGCAGTGTCACGAATACGCCGCCGTTTTTTTTTTTTTTCTCTCTTTTTTTGTTATAGATATAGACCACCGGGCTTCAACCATCATCCCGGCTAATATGTTTATTAAAAATAAATACTATCATCTTGGGCTCGCCATGTATATCGGTTCATAGGAAGGAGAAGAAGAAATTTTTCTTGAAACAAAAATTCTACCTTCCACTTTAAAATTCTGTTCATTTTTCTTTCTGATTTTTCGGATGAAATGAGCCAGTTAAAAAAGCATTAAACAATTCAGGATGTTGTTATAGGCTGCGCAATCGAGCTGTCTAAGTAAAGAATAAAGTTGGCACAATGTATTATTTTTTTTTTTTTTTCCATACCAGGGCAATTTGTATCGAAGGAGTTGTCGTATAAACTTAAAAAAGGGCTCATTCGATTGGAAATTGGAATAACTAGTGCCCTTTTTAATAGTCGAAAGGGATTGTAAGGCAGGTAATACCCCATCCACACCCACCGTTTCCCCAAACACATCCAATAAAAATTTTAAGATAGCCATTTTATTCAGAATAACTGATTTCCAGAGAGAAAATATGTTTTTTGAGGAGGTTACTCCCCCACAACCCTTAGGGCCAGGGTTTTGTAGTTATGCCCTGGAGGTATATAAGAACGATGTTGGCACACTGTATTATTTATTATCTTTTCCTTTAGACCAGGGCACTTCATATCGAAGAAGTTGTCGTAGAAACTTCGAAAAGGACTCATTCAATTAGAGATTGGGGTGGCTTGTGCCCTTTTTAATAGTCGAAAATGATTGGAAGGCAACTAACACCCCTTCCACGCCCACCATTTACCGAAACACAAACAATCAAAATTTTGAGATAGCCATTGTGTTTAACGTAGTTGAAAGTTCTGGAACTTAGGTCTTAGAGGATGACAGCCACCCTCGCAGCCCTTAGGGTAAGGGTTGTAATGTATGCCCTGCGGGCATATACGGTATTTATAGAAAGCGTTGTCGTAGAAACTCAGAAAGGGATCATTAGTTTGGAAATCGAAAAGCCTAGTGCCCTTTTTAATAATCGAAAGTGATTGGAAGGCTTGACATTTTTATAGTATAGATCGATGTGGGTATAATGTATCATTTTTTTGTTGTTGGTGTTGTTTAGACCAGGGCACTTCGTATCGAAGGAGTTGTCGTAGGAACTTCGAAAAGGGCTCATTCGATTGAAAATAGAAAGGGCTGATGCCCTTTTTAATAGTCGAAAGTGATTGGAGGGAAACTAATCCCTCCCCCACCCTCCCATTTGCCTTTATTTTTAAAAACTAAATGTTGCCGTAAGATTAAATCAAAATGCACTGTGCTAAGTTAATACTAATTCCCAATAACGTATCTCAGCAGTAATCCAAGAACGGCTGAGGGTATTATATTCAAACTTTCAGGGCTTCTTCTGCTCTTAAAATTTTACCAAATCAAAATAGCGTAAGTGTATCCAAGCTATCAAAGAAAGTAAACAAATTTTTTTGCAAATGTTATCAAGTTTTCCATTTCAGGTCAACTAGAGGTATGAAACTAAATTAAACTCTACTACTTGTGTCCAGATTTTTATAAGGGTCTATGTTGTTAAATTTTGCTGAAAATTGTTTTCCAGCATACAAATAGCAGGCCAAACTATAAATTCTTAAAAAAACGAAAAGATTTAAAATATGATTTTCTTTTTCCCTGAAAAGACTATGTCAATATAAAACGAACAGAAATTAATTAAAAAAACTGTTTCCAAAAAATAAGTTTCTTCAAAGAAAAGTAAAGAACTCCATTAAACCAAAAATGAGCAAAATTAAAATCAAATAATCTACCGAGCGTGAAAGTACCATAAACCAGCATCGATAAATGAATGAAACCAAACACGAACAGAAATTACAATAAATAACCGACTCAAATTCAAACCGAGCGGAAATTAACATGAGTAGGGAGCAAAAGTCCGATGTCTTTCTAAGGCCAGAATATACTTTGCCCTTCAGTGAAAAAAATACAAATGAATATGCATTGACAGTTTAACATGCATATATTGATATTTAGTAATAAAAATGTTAATATTGTTTGATTTATTAAAGTTATAAAAGTAAAAACATTTATATTTTTTCAGTAAAGTACAAATTATGTTCTGGCCTTGTGAAGACATAGGGGGTTTTGAGCCCAACTTATGTTAATTTCTGCTCGTTTTGAGTTTGACTCAGTTATTTATTGTTATTTTTGTTCGTTTTGGGTTTCATTTATTTATCATTGATGATTTGCGGTAGTGTCCAGCTTGATAGATTATCAAGAGCTAGTATCGAAATATATCTATAGAAATCAATTACATTTTTTTTGCTCAGCTCGCAGAGCATATTGAAGTTGAAGTAACCTTAAACTTTGACTGGAACTGTTATAACTTGACCACTTCTTTCAGAAAAGAATTTCGGAGGGTTATACCGTGTTGATGAGAAAAGAGGGTAAAGGTCCAGTTTAGTTCCTTCTGTAGTGTAGGGCGCAGGAGCCCTGTGATGAAGGTGCAGGTTTGTTCTCCCTTATAAAACAACTTATTTCAGCAGATACAAAGAAGAAGCCCATTTTCGGCATTCTGTGGCACCCCAAGGTCCATTACTAGCATCAGATCCCACGAGTGGCAGTTTACGCTCGTCAAGTTCTGGCTGCACCGGCCACATGTGCCCCAGCTAAACGACTTTTAAGCAGGACAGGACTAATAGTGACTGCAAAAAGATTAATGGCTCAAGGCAGAGTGAACAAACTCACTTTTGTTACATCAATTGTAACTGAAGTGATGTAACCGCTGATTTAAAATTGTTGGTGTTGTTAAGCCATGGTATCTGATTTGTATACAGTATTTCTTCGATGTTGTTATTTGTTGTTGTTTTTTCACTTACTTTTCGTATGTATTTGATGAAAAGGAGATGTTTGGACTTCAAACTTTGAAAGTTATACACACATTATCCTAAATAATTAACAAGAAGGAAATGACTAAACACGGGATTTTATAGTAACAATACGATGTTAAACATAAACACAACATAGGTTTCCCTGGGTCTAGTGGCTAAAAATGAGAATTCTACTTGGTCTGATCGACGGTGAACATAATCACTTTCCGCACGGCCCAACAAATTCCTGTTTTGTCATATTGTTCTTGTATGTTTTAGCCAACCATTTAAAAATGCTTACTAAAATCGAGGTTGAATGTGCTTGGTGAAGTGGAATTTTTATTATTATTTTTAATCAGAAAAATCGGTGCGCCTTTGCGCGCCCCCGGGCGTAAAACAATGGGACAGCCCCAAAAAATTTGGCGGCTGGCGCGCCGCCGCCGATACTGAATCACACATTCGCTGCCGTCATTTCGGCGTGGCGTAACCTAGGGACTACAGAGAACACGAAAGAATCCATTGTTTCTATAAAATGAAAACCTGAGCTGACCCATAATTTTTCAATTTTTTTCACTGGCTGTTAATTGTCCTCGTTTCCTTTCTTCGCGATTTTTTGTTTATCATGATTAGCCAGTGTGGTCTCAGAAATTATATATATATATATATATATATATATATATATATATATATATATATATATATATATATATATATATATATATATATATATATATATATATATATATATATATATATATATATATATATATATATATATATATATATATATATATATATATATATTTATATATATATATATATATATATATATATATATATATATATATATATATATATATATATATATATATATATATATATATATATATATATATAAATGGATGGACCTTAAATTATTTTTTTTATTGGACGTTTAACTTTTGCCTCAGCTTGTCTTTTGTCATTATAAACGATTTATCCAGTCCATATTTTTGATTTTCAAAGGTATGGTAGGCATTGATGACCTTATCCACGTCAAAATCTAAAACCCAATCATCATCGCTATTATTTTAAACTTATTTGCTTCGTTACACCTCGGCTTATCTTTCGTCATTATGAAATACATATAGCCAAACCTTCAATTGATGACCTTATCCATGTCAAAATACCAAACCTGATCATCATCTCTATCATTTTCAATTTTGACACGTTTTGATTCTCGCTGTCGAGGTTGATTTTCATTGACTCGCTGCTCTTCATTTTCATTTTTGACTCCCTCACTTGTTCGGTACCGTATGTCTTCTAACTGCGTGTGTCTTTGCCCTTCATTTTCATTTTTAACACGCTCTAATTGTCGTTTTCGCATATCTTCTAACCGCCCGTGTCTTTGCTCTTGATTTACATTTTTGACACATTTTTGGATTTTGATTACCTTAGACAATTTAGCATTGGCCTTTCCTTTAGCTGTCCGTATTGGTCACTGCTTATAAATAATAGATTATGATACAGAGATAAATAATGTATTATCTTATCTATTTGTGTTTTCGCTATTGATGGTTCAGCTTGTCAAATTTCACATTTTATCACGTGATGTCATTGTTTTTTTTAACAAAGGTATGGTAGGCATTGATGATCAAAAAAGAACTATCACTCTAACAATAAGAATTTTCATTGATAGCTGTCAGGGCTTCCTTCCACACTTCCTTTTATGTTCTTTTTTCATTTGAAGGTGGTAGCAGAACTTTTAAGCTACGTTGTCTTTTCACACGAGAAAATGAAACGTATAACATTCCATGATTAAAAACTGGAGTACTAAGGTCGGTGCCAACAAATTCAAAAGTTTGCCTCTGCGACTTATGTATAGTCATGGCAAATGCAGGTCAAATTTGAATTTGATGTCGTTGAACAGTACATCCAAGTTGACCTTTACTAGAGTCCACTGTAACTCGGGATGTGTGGGCTTCTTTTCCTGATTTTTTCCCAGTAATTATATTCGCCTTTATTACGATGTTACATAATTCAGTAACAATAAGACGGGTCCCATTGCACATCCCTTCTCAAATATTTAAGTTACGCAAAAGCATAACTATCGTATTTTCTTTATTTTTAAGTCATGTGGTGGTAAATCTGCTGTGTCAATTGAATTGAGATATTCTCGAGTGAATTCAATTCCTTCTTTTTCTTTATCTTTTATAGAATCGTAACTTTTATACGATTTGTACTCCCCTGGGAGGCAATCTACGATATTCGAATTTATTGTACTAGCTTCTTTCTTTTTTGAAGCTAGAATAAGTCGATCCTTCATTAAACCGAAACTTTGTTTAGACAAACATTCTCCAAATACTTCATCAATTAAATTGCCGGTGGAAATTACATTTTCCGGTAATTCAATTTCATTAATTTCATTTTAGGAAGATTTCCATTTCTCAGTTCGAGGATATACTTCCCAAATTCTTCCTGTTCAGGATCAACCCGCATGTTTTTCTCAAAGAAAACATGTTTGAAATTCTTCTAAAGATGACTTTTTTTTATTGATAAATCGAGTGTTTCACTCCACTTTCTTCGGGGTTGAACTGGCAAACACTGTCGGAAGTCACCTCCAGCAACTAAAATTTTCCCACCACATGGTAGGTTTGAATTTGCAATGAACCGCAACAATTGATCCATATTTTGTAAGCCATATTTGGGGAGCCTTGGTGCTTCGTCAAGTAGGAAAACATCTACT
Source organism: Artemia sp. Qi Xiang Cuo (assembly GCF_049724085.1). NCBI lineage: Eukaryota > Metazoa > Arthropoda > Branchiopoda > Anostraca > Artemiidae > Artemia > Artemia sp. Qi Xiang Cuo. Next base: position 7,257,359 of record NC_142800.1, on the reverse strand, counting down.
TGGACTACTTGAGCTAATTCTAAAGCTCTGTTTGAACTAGTTCTTGTACAGGAACCAGAATCGGAGAAAGTGGAACTTTCAAGCCAAAGGTCTTGTGTGTTGTTAGTCCAAATGGCAATAAAGTTGCTGCTATTCCTGTATAACCTATACATTGTACTTAGAAGTTTTTCCACACAGAATGTGATACAAGGTCTTATAAACAAATGTTTTACTGGTACCACCTGGTCCATCTATGAAAAAATATTTTTTCCCAAAATAATTAGGATCATTGGCAACCAGTAAAATATTACCAACAATTTCAAGCTCTTTTTCTTGCAGAATCCGATACATAATATCTCCAGTAACAGTTGACTTACTAGAATTTCGGAATCCAAAGGTTTGGTCATTTTAATAGGTCTCAATGTTGACCATGCCGTATCGTTCCACCCAAAAACTTAAATTTCGAACTTCTTTTGCCATAGTATTTAACTTCGATGCAATAATACGATAAGCATGCTTTACTGCACGATCTTTAGATAAATTATTTTGTCTTGCCTGCAAAATGAAATACTCTGACAACTGATTTTTGAATCTTTCCCAAAGAGCTTTTGGATTTGCAGGATTACCAAAAACAAGAATCTGTGTGAAGAATATTCGCATTGCAGAAGACATTTGGGACAGTGCCCATTTTTCTAGGGCGTCAAACCACTGTTTGTCGTCAAATTCAAGGCCATGAGCCAGGCATGCTTTCTTGTATGTGGAAAATACAACGTTATCAACTGTTTTAAGATCTTCAAAACTTGTTGGCTTCTTCATGATAAAAAAAGTACTCGTAAACAGAAGCACTCGGGAAAATCTGCAAAATTTACTTTGTGAATTCGTCCAATGACACGTTTTCGAAAGAGTCTTTGTTCCCATGTACTGGTATTGCCATTCCATTTATAGTGTTCGGGCATTTCCCAATAATAGAGAAATTCCTTCTTTTTCATATGTTTTAACACCTTGTTATGTCGAAAACATGCTTCCAACATTGAGCCCTGTTGTCCAATAGCTACCAAATATTCTTTTGCTTGGATGATATTTTGCATTAGATAACGTCCTGGCAAATAAACTTTTAAACGAAAACGATATGGCTGTTATTCTAAATATCGTAACTAAATAGTCGCCAGCATGCTTCAGTTGGTGTAATGCAGCGTCCTTCTACATAGGTTTCTGCTTCATTGTAAACCATGCACCGTTATTTTAGACAATCTTTATTGAAGCGCAATCACGTCCCTGCTAGATGTATTTATATAGACATTTTACCGGACCTATATTTCCTACATATTCGACATTTATATGATATTTGTACTTTTTAAGCATATGAGGATTAAATGTGGCGACATGACGATTATCACGAGTAATTCGGCGATTATTAGAATATTTTTAATAAACAGCACGGTCATGTGAAAATTCTTCTCTATTCCTTTCGTCTAATTTTGGATCTGTAATGACGTCAATACTTTGGTTTTTCAGCATCCGCTAGAGATTTGACTGAATTGTACTGCTTTGGATAACCGAAGCGGCACTGGAATTTTCAATTTTTATTAATCATACAACTCGCATTTGGATTGAAATTTCCATGGGGATTATGAATCATCCACTTTGTGACTAATTCTCTTAATAATGGATGGTTGGAATTTGGAACCTTAGCTGAAATAACATCATCAATTTTAACTGGATTATGGATTCGATCCTGAGGACTCATGATCAATAGCAAATGCATATGTGATAGTCCATGTTTTTGAAATTCAACCGTATACACATATGCTTCCACCTTTCCAGATATATGATATTTATCAATATCATTGATTACATCGTCAAATTTTACTTTAGCAATTCGAGTAATGACATCGGGATGATCTTGAGAGGATTGTTCTATAATAAAGTTATCATCAAGTTTAATACTTGCTGCTTCTTTCAATTCAGGCCAATCAGGATTGCAAGTTATAGTTATAAAGAAATCTGGGGGTCCAAGGCGATGAACAATAGGCAAGTCTTCAAAATGTTCAGCAAAGTAGCGTGTTGATCCGACGAGTGATGACGGTAGTATAACTTTTTCACCAACGAATATATCCTTTTTCAAGTCTAAATCCTTAAGAAGTCGTTTAACACCTACGTAGTTTTCAGGCCTTCACATTCCTCGCTATAAATTCAAGTAGCCTACTATAAACTTTCGTTTAAAATAAAATGGCAAAAAAAGATGATATTATCAGTCTTGATGACAAAAGCAAGCAAAGGCATGAGAACATTACCGTTAAAATATTGACAGAGAAGAATCTAGAAGCAAAAACAAAGAACAAGCGAAACGGTTCGAATAAAGCAGTTGGAAAGGTTTTTAGGAAGTCCCAAGGACAAATAGTTTTGTCAGTTAAATATGACGATGGTCAAATGCAACTCGTTAATTCATTTCTCAAAAACTCTATGTAAACAACTAACTACTACTTCTACTACTACTAACAACTCACCCCACCACCAAGCCACCTGAGGCCAGCAGAGCTACACACGCTCATCCTTCATCCCAACCTATTCAAAGCTTCCCTCTATATACCCTCCGAGGAAGTTCCTTGGAAAAATCTTTCTAAATCTTTCTTTATGACTTCCTCCCACCCCAACTGCAAACAACATGCTTTCCGTTTAACCCAAGACGGTTGACCGAAAAGGACAATATTCTGCAATCTGTCTTCATTCACCGCAAAACGCGTCCTAGTCATTTCAACCTTTCTCTCATTATAGCCCTAGAAAGTGGGATGGAAGCCCTATTAAGTGGGATGTTTGAAATACGGCCAGTCAGCCAGGTACCTAGTAAAATCCGTAGGCTATTTCTGTGGAAAACATCCAGCTGATCGTCATCCGTTTTGTCGGAGCGCCCATGCTTCAGAACTATATTTGACCACTTTCATCACTGTAGCTTCTAATATTCTAGTTTTAGTTTGCAGGCTTATCTTCCTATTCTTCCAAACTTTTTTTTAACTGGTAAAAAACACCATGAGCCTTGGCTATTCTACTTTTAACATCTTCAGTGTTTCCTCCTTCTTTATTATTAATACTACCAAAGTAAGTGAAGCTATCCACCTGATCAATCTTTTCGTTACCCAACGTCACATTTTCATCTTCACCCCTTCCTAGTCTTAGCAACTTAGTCTTCTTAAAATTAATTTTCAAACCTATTCTAGCACCCTGAACTGGCAAAACTTCTAATAGTTCATTCGTTTTGCTCACCCTTTCATCTAGGATGCTTATCAGCATAATTTAAGTCCAGGAAAGTATTTCCTCACCATCTGATTTCATGCAATATGTAAAATTATATAAAAAAGAATACTGTTGGTTTAAATCAAAAGCTGTTATGTGAAAATATTGTCAAAGACTTAATAGTAATCAACTCTATTAAACGATATATGGATTTGTTTAATCCACGTTCCTTTATCTGATTTGCATCTCAAGATAATTAGGATTCTCCATTTATTGCAAAACGTTTTATATCCCCTTTTGCAGAATGCAAAAATAATTAGGGCTTTGAGCCTTTGACATTAAAATTATGTTTAACTAGTCTTAAAGTCTAGATAACAACCTACATTGTGAAAAAAAGTTATTTGTAAATAGCAATCAAAAGACTGAAACGTAATTTTTTACCTCTTTCATTTTGCAATAAATTTAAAAATGCAATCAAAGTTAAAGGATAGCGCCCCCTATGTTTTCTAAAGACCAGAGTGTCATTTAGGCTCTAATGAAAACAAAATATATTCTAAGAACTTTTTAATTTATAATATGAACAAATCCAAAACTGCTAAGACTTTAAGGAATGAATATCTAAGTATATTAAACTATCAACCGGCATTTCATTAGTTCTGTTCTGTAGTCATGGTAATCATGGTGATTTTCTTTCTTTCTTCTGCTGATTTTATGACAGATAAAACACAAAGAAGGAAAGAAAACTTGATTTCGGTAAAGCACAAATGATCTTCTGGTCTTAAAGGGCATTGGAGGTCTTATATCTGCTTCTGTTTTTGGTAGTTTCTATTTGTTCTAAGTTTAACTTAATTATTTATTGCAGCCTCTTTTTTTGGGTTTCATTTATTTAGCCTATTGATAGTTATTTATGTTCGTTTTACGATTAAATTACTATTTAACTTCATTTTTGCTCCTTCTATGTTTAATGTGGCTCTTTAACTTTCTTTTGAAAAAGTCTTTTTGTTAATTTTTATTTTAATTTATTTAAATATGTTACCTAACTTACAATTGTTACCTAACTTACTTGTAAAAGACAGGAAGATGAGAATACTGCATTTGATACTGAGTGTGTCCAAGTTCATGGTGGATTGTCAAAAAATCTTCAAATACCACCCTTGTGCACATTTTGATCCTATAAAGCAAATTGTTTTAATATAGTTAGATACAGAGAATTATATAAATATAAATAATTTATTCCTGGATATTGCGCTGCATAATCGGCAAACATGACCAACTTTTGTAACTAAAGACTGAAATAGCCCATAAGCAATGAATCTTTTTTTGGACTTGTCATGGCAATGCTGTCCAAGAACAAATTTTTTTATATAGTCCATAGCTCAATTTAAACTCGTTGATGTCTTCCGTAGGTCATATCTGGCATTTTACAAAAATAATCACCAAAAATGTTCTGCTAAAATTTTCAAAGAGAGGTTGAAAATAAATTCCCCTGGACAAAAATAAAAAAATTATACTATTTTCAACCACGACAATAAAGCTTTTAAGTAAAAAAAAGAAAAATAAAGCTTTATATGGATAAGTATAGAAAGACAAAGCATACCCTTGAAAAGAATTCAATATAAGAAAACAGAAAAATGGGACAAAATGAAATGGGACGAGATGGAAGGGAAACAAAAAATAAAAAGATTTGTATATAACGGACGAATAAAGCTTTTCATAATTTTTTAATTTACAAAATAAATGCTATATATATATAATATAGAAAAAATAAATACATAAATATGTACTATCTTTATACACAAGCAAAAGTTGTATATGTATTTATGTATTTTTTCTCCAAAACGGCTCCATGTTTTTTCGGGAAAATTGGTATCCTGGGATATTCTTGCATAAAAAAACTATCTAGATAGTTCAGAAGTCTGCGAAAATTCAGTAAGAGCCTTGATTTTGATTTTTGCAAGTGACTTCGTGTACTAGGTTAGTACATCATATAAGCATTTCTTATATAATGTCATTCATAGCACAAATAAGATTGTTAAGTTTGCAGCGCATCAGACATTTATATATCAATTGCGACAACTCCAATACGTGCAGCTTAAGTAAAGGCCATTGCTAAACTGTCTGAAGTAATCAAAATCCAAAAACGTGTAAAAAGGAAAATGAACAGCAACGATAGCGGACAGTTGAAAGATATGCTGAAACGACAATTAGAGCGTGTCAAAAACGAAAATGAAGAGCAAAGACACACGTGGTTAGAAGACATGCGACACCGAGCAAGTGAGCGAGTCAAAAATTAAAATGAAGAGCAAAGACGCAAATGGTTAGAAGAAAAGCGGTGGCGTGTCAAAAATGAAAATGAAAAGCAGATACAAACGCGGTTAGAAGACATGCAACACCGAGCATGTAAGCGAGTCAAAAATGAAAACGAAGAGCAAATACTTACACAGTTAGAAGAACAGTGGCAGCGGGTTAGAATTGAAAATTAAGAGCAAAGATAAAGCAGTTAGAAGACAGGCAACACCAAACATGTAGGCGAGTCAATGAAAATCAACCTGGGCAGTGAGAATCTAAACGTGTCAAAATAGAAAATAATAGTAATGATGATTGGGTTTGGAGATTTGCCATGAATAAGGTCATCAATGCCTACTATACCTTTGTTAAAAAACACAGGGTCGACGATAAGTATTTTATAATGATGAAAGACAAGCCGAGGTAAAACGAACCAAACAAATTGAAAAGATAGCGATGATGATTGGGCTTAGGATTTTGACATGGATAAGGTCACCAATGCTTACCATACCGTTGATTATCAAAAACCTGGAATATAAAAATCGTTGGAAGAAAAATTAATTTTTGTTCCATCACCTTAACAATTAAAAGAAACAAAGGTTCGGCGATATGTATTTCATAATGACAAAAGACAAGCCAAGGCAAAAGCTAAAGGTAAAAAAAAACATAATTTTACAAAGGCTCTACTTCTAATTTAGGTCTATTTGAACGTCAGGGAATCAAGGAAAGGCTCAAATTGTCTGCGTTTAGAAAACAAGCGACAGTGAGAATCCATACGTCCATACATGCCTGTCGCGTGTCAAGTGCCGGGGCATGGCAGCGACATCGGTGGGCTCCCGGTTCTATATATATACATACAATTATTTCCCGTTTGTAATGATAGTACATACTATTTTTATATGTGAGTAATAATTGTGCATGTATTTTTTTATGTATGTATTTATTCTGTTTCTTGAAAACTGCTCCAAATTGTTTTCGGAAAATAGATATCTTGGGATATTTTTGCAAAAACAACTATCTAAATAGGTCAGAAGTCTGAGAAAAATCGTTAAGAGCATTACTTTTGTTTTTACAAATGACATCATGTAGTATAAATTACAATGACGCTATGCATATAAAAATTTAAATGAAGTGATGTAAGTCATGGCATCAAGACATTTTATGACACCATTCCTCTTATATAAGCCACGTAAGTTTCCAAATGTAGTCAGTTATTAATCTAACACAATCAGTTATTTTTCCAACACAATGTCTAAAGAAAGACCCAAAAAACAAAAATTTGCAGTTGCAGTTAATGACGATTCTGTGGAACCAACACCTAAACTATCAAACGTGATAATATGTGAAAAGCGACAACTTGAACCATCAGTTGCGGCAACACCAATACGGGCAGCTAAAGAAAAGGCCATTGCTAAAGCGTCTGAAAAAGTATGGTAATCAAAATCCTAAAACGTGTCAAAAATTAAAATGAACAACAAAGACACGCGCGGTTAGAAGATAAACAAATATGAGAATTAGAGAGTATGAAAAATGGAAATCTACAAAAAAGACACACGCGGTTAGAAGATAAACCAAAATGAGAATTAGAGCGTAGGAAAAATGAAAATGAACAGCAAAGATACAGTTTCACAGTCGAAAATGACAGTGATATTTACTGGGTTTGGAATTTTGACATGAATGAGGTCATCAATACTTACACGGCCTTTGTTAAGAAAACAAAGGTTCGTCGATATGTGTTTTATAAAGACAAAAGACAAGCTGGACCTCCAGTTGTGACAACACCGATACGAGCAGCTAAAGAAAAGGCCATTGCTAAAGTATCTGAAATAATCAAAATCCAAAAACGTGTCAAAAATGATAATGATCAGAAAAGACACGGGCGGTTATTAGATGTAGGAAAACGACAATTAGAGGGAATAAAAAAAGAAAATGAACAGCAAAGATACGGTTTCATAGTAAAAAATGATAGCGATGACGATTGGGTTTGGATTTTGACATTGCTGAGGTGATTTATACTTATCAGGCCTTTTTTAAGAAAACAAAAGTTCGACGATATGTATTTTATTATGAAAAAAGACAAGCCGTGGCAACAGTCAACGTTCAACATATTATAAAACCTCCAAAGCTTGATGGTGCATCAGCCTTTGTTATAAGAAACAAAGGTTCGGGGTAATGTTTCTCATAATGACAAAAGACAAGCCAAGGCAAAAGCTATATGTCCAATAAAAAAAACATAATTATACAAAGGTATTACTTCTAATTTAAGGCCTATTTGGACGTCAGGGCATCAAGAAAAGTTTCAAATTGTCTGCATTTAGAAGACAATCGACAGTAATAATCCATATATCCATACACACCTGTCGCGTGTCAATTGCCGGGGCACCGCGGCAACGTCGGTGGGCTCCCCGTTTCATATATACCTACATAGAATTATTTCTTGTTTGTAAAGATAGTATATACTATTTTTATATGTGAGTAATAATGGTGTATGTATTTCTGTATGTATGTATTTGTTCAGTTTCTTGAAAACCGCTCGATATTTTATAAGAAAATTGGTATCTTGGGATATTTTCACATTAAACATCGATTTAAATAGGTCAGAAGTCTCTGAAAAAATCGTTAAGAGCATAAAGTTTGGTTTCTGCAAATGAGGCCATGTAGTAAAAATTACAAGAAAGTTATGGACGTAAAAAATTACAATGAAGTTATGTAAGTCATAACATCAAGACATTTTATGACGTCATTCCTCTTATATAAGCCACGTAAGTTTCCATATGTAGTAAGTTATTAATCTAACACAATCAGTTATTTATCCAACACAATGTCTAACAAAAGACCCAAAAAACAAAAAGTTGCAGTTGCAGATAATGACGATTCTGTGGAACCAACACCTAAACTATCAAACGTGATAATATGTGAAAAGCGACAACCTGAACCATCAGTTGTGGCAACACCAATAGGGGCAGCTAAAGAAAAGGCCATTGCTAAAGCGTCTGAAGTAATCAAAATCCTAAAACTTATCAAAAATGAAAATGAACAGCAATGACACGCGTGGTTAGAAGATAAACGAATATGAGAATTAGATCGTATGAAAAATGAAAATATACAGCAAAGGCACGCGCGGTTATAATATAATCGAAACCGAAAATTACAGCGTATGAAAAATGAAAATGAACAGAAAAGATACGGTTTCACAGTGGAAAATGAAAGTGATGATGATTGGGTTTAAAATTTTGACATAAATGAGGTCATCAATACTTACTAGGCCTTTGTTAAGAAAACAAAGGTTCGACTATATATTTTTCATAAGGACAAAAGATAAGCTTGACCATTAGTTGCGACAACACCAATACGGGCAGCTGAAGAATAGACCATTGCTAAAGTATCTGAAGTAATCAAAATCCAAAAACGTGTCAAAAATGAAAATGATCAGCAAAAATACGGGCGGTTATCAGATGTGCAAAAACGACGTTTAGAGCGAATGAAAAAAGAAAATGAACAGCAAAGATACGGTTTCACAGTCAAAAATGATAGCGATGACGATTGGGTTTGGATTTTGACATGGATGGGGTCATTTATACCTGTCAGGCCTTTTTTAAGAAAACAAAAGTTCGAAAATATGTGTTTTATAATAACAAAAGACATGCCGTGGCAAAAGTCAAAGTTCAACATATTATAAAGCCTCCAAAACTTGATACTGCATCAGCCTCTGTTATAAAAGACAAAGGTTCGGCGTAATGTTTTTCATAATGAAAAAAGACAAGCCGAGGCAAAAAAAGCAAATTCTAAAGGACAACATATACAAAGAAAATAAAAGTTTTCTATTGTTATATTTAGCAAAAAGTACAAGAAATGGAGAAAGACATGCAACGCCTGACAGGCTAGATGAGAAGAGATACAAGCCTTGCAGTGGCCAGGGAGTTGTTTCACTAGAAATAGATCTACAGAGACAATGGACAACCCAAGAAAGAAAAAGAAGGGTAGCCCAGCCAACAGAAACAGCACCTGTCTTTCCAGATGATTTTCAATTTTCATTTAATCCGCGTTGCAGCGGATCTGCAGAGACAATTGGCAGCCCAAGAAAGAAGAAGAAGGGTAGCCCAGCCAACACAAATAGCATCTGTCTTTCCAGAAGATTTTCAGTTTTCAGTTAATCTGGCTTGCAGCGGTAGTTATATTAAAAGTTTTAATAAATAACGAACTCTTGTTTATACTAACTTGTATAGGCAACTTTACATGAAGGATAATATAGCTTATTATAATCCGGGTTTACAGCAGTAGCTAGCAACCTAGTAAGAGTTAAATAGAGGTCGGTATAGTTTATTATACATACGGATTAACTAAGTTTCATCGGTATTATGGCTGTGAAGATAGCTGAAACCTAGCAAAGAACAAATCATGGCAGACATCCAGATTGCAGCGGTTGCTAGCAACCTAATAAGAGACAATCACGTCCCATAATAAAAAACGAAATAGCCCATAACTCCTAAAACTAGAGTCAGATCATCAAAAAAAGAAGTACACTATTAGAACGCTATTATTACACTATTAGAATGTTTTAATTCAAACTAGAAAAATGCCTGAAAATTCAAAAATTAGTTTATTATATTATTGGACAAAATACAAGGATTTTATTCTTGGAAATGACGTCATGTAGTGAAAAATGCAATGATGTCATAACACTTGTCAAACGTATGTGGAAAAATTGAAAATTTTCAATTTTAATGTTTAATTCAAACCAGAAAAATGGCTGAAAAATTTTAAAATTAGTGTATTTTTTGTTAGATATAATCAACTCGCTACTTGATTAAGCTTACAGGTTTGAACGCAACCAGTTATATAATGTCAGTTGGAAGGCCTCCAAAAAAACTGCAACTATTAAAAATGATGATTTGATCTTAGACAAGGAATTACAACAATTCTAAAACACTAAGAAAGAAAACCAAAAGTTTGAAGCTTAGTAGAAATCGTTGTTAAAAAAACATTATTACCCAATTTCTGTTCTTACAAGTATAAGCAATGTCTTCTTAAGACATGAAAAAAGTGGAAAAAATTTTTAAGTTCAGTTCAGAATCGCTAAACAATAGTTCAAAAACATGTTTTAATAATGCATTAATAACCGCTAGACAAATCATTAATGCTTTTATAACCGCTAGATAATGGTCCAAAAACATGCTTTAATGATCAAATATCTTTGAAAAGACTCCAGTATGAAAAGGCAGTAAATTGTTAGGGGTTACAAGACAAGCGACAATGCGAATTCATATAGAGAAGCCTGCTGTGGGCCGAATGCCGGGGCTCAGTGGCTGGTAATTGCAAAATATTTGTATATATTTTAAGAAGGGATTGCAACAATTCAAAAACCTTAAAAAAGAAAACCAAAAGTTTATAGTTTAGTAGACATCGTTGTTAGAAATCGGACTTCTTTAATAATCCAATAATAGGCAGCCAAATCACGCTGCCTAAGTAAAGAACGAAGTTGGCACAATGTATTATTGTTATTTTTTTTCTTTAGATCAGGGCACTTCGTATCAAAGGAATTGTGGTAGAAACTTGGAAAAGAGCTCATTCGATTGGAAATTGGAGTGGTTTGTGCCCTTTTTAATACTCGAAAGTTATTGGAAGACAACTAACACCCCTTCCAAGCCCACCATTTCCCCAAACACATCCTATCAAAATTTTGAGATAGCCATTTTGTTCAGCGTTGTTCATTTCCAAATATAAATTATGTTTTTGAGGGGGACACTCCCCCACAGCCCTCTGAGCAAGGGTGGTAAGCTATGCCCTGGGGGTATATAAGGTTTTTTATAGAAAACCTTGTCGTAGAAACATCAAAAACGGCTCATTCGATTAGAAATTAAAAGGGCTAATACCCTTTTTAATAGTCGAAAGTAATTGGAAGGCTTGACATTTTTATAGTAAACATCGATGTGGGTACAATGTATTATTATTTTTTTTTTCTTTTGTTTAGACCAGGGCACTTTGTATCGAAGGAGTTGTAGTAGGAACGTCGAAAAGTGCTAATTCGATTAAAAACAGGAAGGACTAATGCCCTTATTAATATTTGAAAGCGATTGAAGGCCAACTAGCCCCTCCCCTCATACGCCCACCCTCCCATTTCATCAATATGTTTAAAGACTAAATGTTGCCTTAGGATTAAATCAAAATACACTATGTTAATTTTAATTCCCAAAAATGCATCTAAGCAGTATCACAAGAACGATTGAGTGTATTATGTTCAAACTTTCGGGGCTACTTCTGCTCTTAAGATTTAACCAAATCAAAACAGCGTAAGTGTATCCAAGCTATGAAAGAAAGTAAACAGATTTTTTTTGCAAATGGTATCAAGTGTTCTATTTCAGGTCAACTAGAGGAGGTATGAAACTAAATTAAACACCACTATTTGTGTCCAGATTTTTAAAAGGGTATATGTTGTTAAAAATTGCTGAAAATTTTTCTCCGGCATACAAATAGCAAGACAAACTATAAAGTCTAAAAATACAAAAAGATTTAAAGTATTAATTTATTTTTCCCTGAAAAGACTGTGTCACTATAAAACGAACAGAAATTAATTTAAAAAAAATTTCCACAAAATAAGTTTTTCAAAGAAAAGTAAAGAACTCCATTAAATCAAAAATGAGCAAAAATAAAATCAAATAATCTACCAAGCGTGAAAATACCACAAATCAGCATCGATCAATAAATGAAACCCAAAACGAACAGACATTACAATAAATAACTGAGTCAAAGTCAAAGCGAGCAGAAATTAACATGAGTAGAGCTGAAAACCCCTATGCCTTCCCAAGGCCAGAACATAATTTGCACTTTACTGAAAAAAATACAAATGAATGTGCATTGTCAGTTTAATATACATATAGTGATATTTAATAATCAAAATGTTAATATTATTTGATTTATTAAAGCTATAAAAGTAAAAACATTTATATTTTTCTTATAGAAATATAAATGTCTTAAAGAAAGATTTAAGGGAAATCCGAACTTCTTGAGAGGGGGTAAAAAGTGAAGCTTTCAATATATTGGGATGTAGGAGGAGCGTGCGTAGCTGTATTATTCTCAGGTGACTTGGTGCTGGAGTGACATACTAGTTGTAGTATCTTGTATAAAAATATTGAATGAATGAATGATTTTTATTACCCATCTTTAACAATACAAAAAAGTAAAAAAGGAGTAGAGAAAAAATGAAAAGAAAACAACAAAACACATCAAACGAACGAACAACTTAAATTAATACTTCAATAACTAAAAAAAAAACAATGGCGAAACTATTTACATAAAAAGACAACCATTACACATTGCTGACTATAGCTTCATACATATTATGCGTTGGGTCTAAAGACTTCAAGAACTTTTCCCTCCTGGTCGTGATCACCATGAAGGGGTCGTCGAGTCCGTAACATGCTGAAATCTGGTGGTTGCTTCGCCAGGGGGGAACGCTAAGCAGATATTTTTCAAACTTATAGAACACCGTACGGATTGTTTTTTTTATCATCATAAGTAAACAAAGACCAAAAAGGTGATAAAGCTAAGATATGAAGGGTGGCAAAGGAGTAGAAGATCAATTTTTGAATGCGGCGGTTATATAGGCGTTTACATGACAAAATTATCCTATACGCTTTTCGAACTTTCCGTTTGAGATCATTTATTAGGATGGACCGGGTAGCTTTAAGATTAGACCCAATTGGCAAACCAAGGTAAGTCATTGACGCTGCTGCAGTAACTACATTACTGCCTAGTGCAAATATAACTGGCGCCGACTCTTTATTACGACAATTAAAAACGACCGCCTCGCTTTTGCTGGAGTTGAATTCTAGGCTTATGCTAGCATATTCATTAGACAAAACTCTGAAATTACTCTCTATGGCGCTGACAGATCTACTCAGATTTAAAATGTCGTCGGTATAATTAACAAGAGACAAATCAATTCCACGAAAAATAAAGCACGTTTTCTCCGGCTTCTAAGCCTCGGTGATACTGTTATTATAAAGTGGCGGTGATGATAAAGCCTCTTGGCGAATGCCTTTCTGTGCTGGGATGAGGAATCGGATACAGTCGGGCTCTGGTTTTTACTACCCTTACTCTAACGTACAACATAAATTACATGTTACTATATGTAGCAATTATAGATCTGTCAAGACCTCTCTTAACCGCAGAGACAAGCAGTTATGCATGGATACCCGAATCAAAAGCCCTGCGGACGTCATGGCCTGCAAGTACCATGGTTTCTCCTTTAGCATCTGCGTCCAATGAAACATTAGACAATAGGCTATGCACGTGCTCGCGGCTAATATTTCTCTTGAAACCGATCTGCGAATCTGACATACTACAAACATAATTTATCTCATCAATAACTAATAACTCCATCAATTTACAAAAAACGGGAGCAACGGCTATCGGGCCGTAAGAACAACATTCAGATGGGTCTCTACCTTTCTTGATGACAGGGGTAATTACACCGGTGCAATAAATATCTGGCACTAGAACGCAACTAAAAATCATTTGGAACATAAGTGCTAGAGGTACTGTTAACAGTTCACTACCGAGAATCAGATGCATAACACAAATATTATCTACTCCTTTAGAGTACTTCTTTTTTAGTTTAAGGATAGCCGAACGAACATCCGACACACTCACTACGTGGCCAGGACCCGGTTCCAAAGATTCTAAACAGAGATCAAGATCTCTCTCAAACTTGAACTCCAATGCAGGATCAGGTGAAGCAAAATCGCTCGTTAAATAACTATTCCATTCACTTTCACTAGGGGCGGATTCGTTACAGGGCACTTTTGCAGATTGATTCTTCTTGATGAATTTCCAAATTTTATTTGGATCGACACGTAGCGACTCACTGTTTTCATCAATCACACGAGAGCGATGTGAGGCTAGACATTTGGAGAAATGTCGCTTTGTATACAATCTAACACTGTTTACGACGCCTTGTTTAGGACGGCCCGAATCAATCCACAGACTATACCACATTTTAGCTTGTTGACACGCATTAACCAAAGCTGGGTTTTCCGACCATCCTGGAACTTCTGACTCATTCTCACTTTACGAATATGAACCGCGGTTTTTTCTGCACAGCGCAAGGTGTGGTTTATTTCACTACATTAGATATTTAGAAATAGTTGTTTCTCATCACAGGCAATCGGCGAGCTATGGAGTAGTAGCTGGAAAAGGACTTTAATCTTTTCCAGGATCCCGTCACACGCGGACATGAATAGGGCTAAATTAGCGTTTTGCCAATCAGTCTTCTGGAACCACCTTTTCTCCTTGGAGCATCATTTGGAGCACTATTCAGGAGGTCATTAATAATGAAGGTATTAGCCACTGGAAGTTGATCAGAAACACAGAAGCCGATATCAACCTCACAGTCACCGTGAGCCCTCAAGTCGGGAGAGCAGAGCAGAAAGTCGAGAAAGGACGTGGAACCGGAATTATGCACAGACGTGAAGTCTACTCTGTTTCTCAGTACCCAGAGACTCGGGCAGGCTGTGAGCAGTATTTGACTTCTCGGATCATTAGCATCAGAGAGGTTGGAGTTCATATCTCTGGCAATAATACAGAAAAAATTTTCCGCTGCGCATAATGTAGCAACAGCGGCTACTTTTCCGCAAGCAATATTAAACATCTGTCAGACTGTCAGATTAGACAGTCTTGTAGTCCGTTGGCATATAGACTGAGATTCACTGTTCACTGAGATTAAATTTTCACTGCAACATAAAAGTCCGCTTCTTTAAACTTTGAGGCACGAAGCGAGGCACGGACAATGGTAGCAACACCACCAGAGGGACGACCTCTTCCCGTCCTCCTAGAAGGAATACCAAGCACATTTACGTTTTCATTTAGTTATAAGAGCTAGAGTCCCTCAGCCGACAGGAAATGTTCCTGCACGCACACAATGTCAGATTTGTTAGCAAGGTTTTCTAAAAGTGGTAATTTAGATAGTACTCCGCCATTTATGTTCCACGTCTCTATTTTCAGAGTGCTGGAGCTAGTCATCGCTTAGATAGGGCCTTTTTGGCTTCTGGACAACAGAAACTGTAGCAGGGGTGCTTATCAGAGACACAGAGGGCGCACTTCGTCTGGTTCTGGCACGGGGTGTTCCTAGAATTAGCGTCGCCTCCTCTGCAGTTAGAGCATCTTGCTTTATTAGAGCAGTCCTTTGCAATATGCCCATAGGCCTGACACTTACACTACCCATAGGCCCTCAGCTGACAGGAAATGCTCCGGCACGCACGCAATGTCAGATTTGTTAGCAAGGTTTTCTAAAAGTGGTAATTTAGATAGTACTCCGCCATTTATGTTCCACGTCACTATTTTCAGAGCGTTGGAGCTAGTCATCGCTTAAATAGGGCCTTTTTGGCTTCTGGACAACTGAAAATGTAGCAGGGGTGCTTATCGGAGCTACCTGATTCTGGCACGGGGTGTCCTTAAAATCAGTGTCGCCTCCTCTGCAGTTAGAGCATCTCGCTTTACTAGAGCAGTCCTTTGCAATATTCCCATTGGCCTGACACTTATAGCATCACATCGGGAGAAAATGAAAGTCCTCGACTAGAATTCTTTCGTAGCCTATAATAAGCGTAGATTTCATCGCGGAGGCTAGATGCTGCTTGGTCACAAATTTCAGTCTAAACGATCTTGTTTTACCAATCTGAGAGGCATCAGCACAATCTGACTCACAAATCTGATTATGCCAAAGAACATAGGACTGGACACTTTTGCTTCAATAATTGAGTCGGACTTAGCAAAAGCCTGTGCAACTGATTTCCCAGCCTCTTGATCGTTCAGAACAACTTTCCAGTCGGTTTTATGAGTTTTCAGTTCCACAATATTTCTACAGTTGCTTCCACATGCTTTATCGAGATAATCCTTTCGTGAAACAGGATCGTCCAGTCCTTTCGGGGATGCTTTAGCACGACTGCATAATTCGGCACTGTTGCAGTCTGCAGTGGAACAGAGGAGGCTGCCGGTTGGGACTGACTCGCGGATCTCAGAAAACTGTCAAACTTAACACTAAGCTCATTCACTTTCCTGGTCAGTGTCGCTGAGATTTATCCGGCAATCACAGAAACTTCGTCAGGCTGATAGATAACAAAACACGGCAAATTGACTTTGTTGTCATCGCATTGTTTCAGTGCTTTTATGATATCGAATATATGGTCTGTAGGTTTGTCACGATTAGTTCGCTTAGTTGTCTGGCCTGCATCAGACCACAGTAATTTCTTTGCATTCCGTATATCATCCAACTCAAAGAACTTTGCAGCTTGCCTCATTATATCCGCACTTTGATTCCCTGCTTTATACGCCCTTACTGCGAAATTCAACACGGCATTCCGCATCAGTCTCTCTTTCGCACCAGTATCATCCGGCGGCATATTTCATACAGCAAGTAATCACACAGAGTCCAATATCAGTCCGTGGGTGGAGCTGAAAATGTTAATAGTAGAGCAGGTTTATCCAGGAATACGGGGAGATTCCTGGTTTTACTGATTGCTAGATGCAAATTCACTTAGAAGAGAAGTATGGGAAGCGTTGAAGGCTGTCTACCTTGTCCCCACAATTTAAGGGACAAGCCCAGCGGGTACCCTCTTCATTATTTTGGCAGTTAACAAAAGACATAAAAAAAATATGTTATGTCTTTCCGTTTCTCGGTATTCAAAAATATGCTTGTTCTACAATATAACTTTGGTGGTACAAGAAAAAAATTAATTAAATACGATTAAAGGGCAGCTACCAAAGGACAACAATAATTAGTTTATTACTTGAATAGATGTCAGATGAAATTGAAAAGGCATTACAATACGCGAGCAAAATAACCCACTTGAAAAGTCTGTGGGGTAATACCACCATTATCCGGTCTCCTTTATCTAATTCCACCATCTGAGGTTTCGCACGTTGCACATTGCTTCCTAAAATTCACTTATTGGAGTGAATTCAAGAAATGGTGAAATTAAAAGCTAGTAAATACAGTGAGTTCTTGAGTGAATGTTAAACGATTTAAAGTCAGGAGGTTGATACACAAGGTCCTGATTATTTAATTTTACGAATTTCTTGTTTGTGGTTTCTAAGAATACCAGCTCCCTTCTCGATACAGCCATAAGAAAATCCCAAAGCAAGTGCCTGCTCAATGTAATTTGGAATGTCCCAAGATATATGGGACATATATATGTAAAATCATATAATATGATTTTACATATTAAAAAACATAAAACATATAATATGTAAAATCAAGGGTTCCTGCATGTGTGCACAGTGAAAAATGAGCTAAACTAATTATTTGGATTATCGAACTGACTAAGCCATTTAAAGAGACACTGATTATTTCAAAAACCTTGGAAGAATATTTAAACACTTATTCGAAACAAATTTTTTAGTCCAGATGTTCAGAAGCTATTTCTGGGTAATAAATAGGATTCGTTCTCTAAAGTAGATGTAACGAATATCCCAGACAAATTTCAACTGTTGGGTTTTTCTAAGAGCTTTTCAAAAATATTTTCCTAAGAATATATATCATTTCCTTCTGCACCATAATGTCCTTTCAAGAGTTTAAGTTTAAGGGAGTCTTATGCTCCTTTATCGACCAGAGGCAGCTCATGTGGCCTGACAACCGTAGTTTTCATCCGTTTAACCATTTCAAAACAGTCAATTCCTGAAAAATCACTTCGTCTGGCCATGAATTGATTATTTTAAATGGATTTGAATGGATAAAAACACTGTTGTCAGATATTAAATGCAATTTTTTTTAGATAATCTCTCTTCAAGTAAGGTTCTTATCAAAAACACCCTTGTAATTTTGTAAAAAAAAAAGAAAATCTGACCTAAGGAAGACAAAAATGACCATTTTCAAAACAACAGACTAAATAACATGAGATACATTAAAAATTTCGCTGGTATATTTCAAAAGTTTCAATCCCGCAGGCCTATGTAATCTGCCTCTCAATAAACAAACTCCAATTCTCTTTTCATTGCTCCCTTTCGCTCCGTGAGGTACATGTACAATAGAGCATTTAATTATGCAATACTTGTAGCTGCGCTTTCATTACTTTAGAAAAATACATTTAAATAATTTCTTAGGTCTCGTTGTAATTCCATGCGTAAGATAGATGGAAGCACTAATGGTAAATATTAATGTTGATTTAATATACACGTTATTCCGCCAGGCTAACAAATGAAAAAGGACATCTATTTTTCTATTTTTCAAACAAATTCATTCAGTCAACTTTAGCATAAAATACTAGAATGTCCCTTAGATCAGCAGAAAAAATTGCGGTAAGCACTTTTCCGTCATTTTTTCACAGGCAATGCATTACTATCTTGTTAGTGTCGTTATCGTGACGAGAATCATAGTGCTTGTAATTGCATACAGTTCAGCAATACAATTATGTAGGGTTGGGGCGTTTAAGCCCGTGTGTCCCTCCCAATTGTTCTTTGAGTTTATTTATATGTTATCTATAATCAAGCAATTTTTGATTGTGCTTAAAATCTGCCCCTCTCCTCCGATGTTTTTAAAATATGTGCCTCTTTCCCCAAACCTCTCTCCTCATCAAAAAGCCCCCCTCCCCCGGAAAAAAACTACCGTGTGCATGTCTGAATTTGACAATGTATATCACAAAATATTTCCATAACACATCGTTTAAAGGCAAGTAGCCTAAATCGGGCTGCTTTAGGCTCCTACCAACCCCCACCCCAAAAAAAAACTGTCTTTATATCCGACTTTGATAGTGTATTGTACTTAACAATTTTCTTAGGATTTTTATAGTTGACTAACCTGAAATCTTGACCATCGTAAAAATCCCAGGCAGTGGCGTGGCAAACAACGTCTCTATCATCTGGTTTTTCAATCATTGACAAGTTGAAGAAATTTGGTGGCAGTGGTCTGAGACCCATAGAGGTGTAGAATTCTTCAGCTATATCAAACATTTTTCTGGGTGTGTAGCCTAAAATAATCCAAAATTAATAGTGAAGCGGTATACTGTTTTGAGTATTTGGAATGTGTACAGTGGCGGTTCTGGCCCCTCTTGCATCCAGGGCAAAATCTTGACTAACCCCTCCCCCCCCCCCCCACTATGTCTCCCAAAAAATTAGGCAAAATTTTAAGAAAAATATTCAATTATTAATACAATTTTCATTTATTAAGAACATTTTCCTTTTTTTTTTTTTAATCTGACTTTTCTTACTTTAGCTCCTGCGAAATAATAATTATCTCGTCCTAATTGATTGCTTTAAGTTCTTCATGTTCTATATTCATTAGTGCTAAATTATCTAGTCGTAATTTTAATTTGAGTTCATTAAACGACCCCTCGTTACTGGCCACCGACGCTGTGATCGCTAATAATATCCGATAGGCATTATGCAAGGGCGCCTTCATCTCCGGATTGCACAAACAATTCTAAAACATCTTTAAGTTCCTTTGAGGAAACGTGTCTTTGTTGAATCACATTTTCGTATCTTAGAGTTCGTGAAACAACTGAATGGGATCTAAATGATCGCAACATCTTACTTTTATTGCTATTTACTTTTATTTTCAAAGAATGGTGATGGAGATATGAGAAAAATGAAAATTTCAGATTCAATTTGCTTTTACTTATTGCCAACTGTGCCCTCTACTTTATTTTGATAAAAATAAATTTTCAAAGTTGCAAATGATTATAACCCTTAGATTATTTCTTTTTAACAATTTGTGTCCCTAAAATTTCTGCGCCTGGAGCAAGCCCCCCCCCCTCTGTCTCCCCTAAAACCGCCTCTGAATGTGTAATTTCATTTTGACATGTAACATATGTAATTATGACAGTTAGTCTTTAAGCTAGAGGTACGGAGAAATTCATTGTGCCAAATTTAGTCTATTTTTAATGGTGATTAAATAAAAAAAACAAGTATTTTTAACTGAAAGTAAGGAGCGACATTAAAACTTAAAACGAACAGAAATTATTCCGTATACGAAAGGGGCTTTCCCCTCCTCAAAGCCTCGCTCTTTACGCTAAAGTTTGACTCTGTCTCACAACTTTAATTTTTAAAACAATAAAAACTTTAGCGTAAAGAGCGAAGCGTTGAGCAGGGGACAGCCCCTTTCATATACGGAATAATTTTTGTTCGTTTTAACGTCGTTCCTTACTTTCAGCTAAAAAAACTTGTTTTTTTTTATTTAATTTTTGAACGTTTTTGAATAAATGCAGGTTTTGATCTTGGCTCACAGTACATGAATAATTAAAACAAAATTATCCCCTGAAAACGTCTGTACTGTATACTTCCCAATAACCAATACTATATATGTTAACATTGGGTAAAGTCCATAACTTTCAGCCCTCCTCCCGGGAACTTTGGGGGATTAAGTCATCCTAAAAAACATACTTATAATATTTTCGAACATGCTGAACAAAATGGCTATCTACAAATTTTGATCAGGTGACTTTGGGAAAACAATGAGCGTTGGAGGGGGCCTAGTTGCCCTCCATTTTTTTTTGTCACTTACAAAGGGCACTAGAACTTTTAATTTCCATTCCAATGAGCCCTCCCACTATATTCTAGGACCATTGGGTCGATACGATCACCCCTGGATAAAAAAAAAAAAAAATAAACACGTACCCGTGATCTTTCTTTTGGCAAAAAATGCAAAATCCCACATTTTTGTAGATAGGAAATTGAACCCTCTACAGTACGGTTCTCTGATACGCGGAATATGATGGTGTGATTTTCATTAAGGTTCTATAACTTTTAGGGGGTCTTTCCCCCTTTTTTCGAAAATCAGCCAAATTTTCTCAGGCGCGTAACTTTTGATGGGTAGGATTAAACTTGATGAAACTTATATATTTGAAATCAGCATCAACATCCAATTCTTTTGATGCATCTATTTGTATCAAAATGCCGTTTTCTAGAGTTTCGGTTACCATTGAGCCGGGTCCCAATAACCAATACTACATGTTAACATTGGGTAAAGTTCATAACTTTCAACCCTCCTCCTAGGGGCTTCGAGGGATTAAGTCATCTTAAAAGACAAATTTATAATATTTTCGATCATGCTGAACAAAATGGCTATCTCAAAATTTTGATCAGGTGACTTTGGGTAAACAATGAGCGTGGAAGGGGGCCTAATTGCCCTCCATTTTTTTTGGTCAATTGTAAACGCAAATAAAAGTTCTAATGCCCGTTACAATAACTCCTCCTATGTATTTTAAAGGGGTTGGATCGTTCCGATCAACCCTGGGAAAAAAAACAAAAAAAGAGTAAAAAACAACTAACAGCGCATATCTGTTCTTTATTTCTGTAAAAAATGCAAAATTTTCTATTTTTGTAGACAGAAGCTTGAAACCTCTACAGTAAAATTTTCTGATACGCTGAATATGATGGTGAGATTTTCATTAAGGTTCTATAACTTTTAGGGGGCTTTCCCCCTTTTTTCGAAAATCAGCCAAATTTTCTCAGGTGCGTAACTTTTGATAGGTAAGATTAAACCTGATGAAACTTATATATTTGAAATCAGAATTAAAATCTGATTCTTTTGATGTATCTATTGGTATCAAAATTCCGTTTTTTAGAGTTTCGGTTACCATTGAGCCGGGTCGCTCCTTACTTACAGTTCGTTACCACGAACTGTTTGAAAAGACATACCGTACTGTTTGGTCCAGAACTAAAAGACGTAACTAACAATTCTTTTAATTCTATTGAAGAGCAATCGAAAGTTGTATAGCTTATTGTGAGAACAGAATTTTCCATACCATAAGGAAGAAAAAGTATCTAGACTGCTGTGTAGTTGACAAGCGTAACTTTATTTTAGCATATTGTATATTTAAGTTAGCTTTTAAGCCAGAAGTAAGGCAAGTGTTTCTTTCCAAACTGGATCATTCTCCCTTATTTTTCTGGATTAAACACGTATTTGAAAATGAGCAGGGGCGACCAAATTCTTAAATCATTCATTTATGACTTCTTATCCGGCAAATCTGTTAACACTAATCTTCTACAGACGTATGACTATATCATAACATTACTTCACAAATCTATTTCCATCGATATGATTCTTCTAGACCAGTGACTCTCAAACTGTGGTGCACGTACCCTTTGGGGGTACGCGGCCGGCGGACAAAACATAAAACAACCTTCAACTCTAGGACTGATATTTTATTTATATTTTTGCTATAGTTTACTTAGTACCAGTAAATGAGAAGGTGTACGTAAAATGTTTTGTGGGTAAAAAGGGGTAGAGTGTCTAAAGAAGTTTGAGAACCACTATTCTAGACTAATCAAAAGCTTTTGATACAGTTTTTTTTTCAAGAGTTCCTAGATTTGAAGCTACACCTATAAATGTTTCTATTACACGATGTTTATAGGACATCCTATTACACAGAAACCAAGTTGTGACAATTTTGAACTCTGGTTTCATTCCTCAATTTTCCTCGTCTACAACTGTTTTAATTGGTGTTTCTCAGGGTGCTATTATCGAACCGAATCTGTTCATCTTCTACATAAATTTTCGCTGAATATTCAATCGAACCTCCTCAATCTTGTGCAGACAATTCAAAACTAGTGGGTGCAGCTGTAATAGTTCTGACTGACAATTTATCCAAAATAACCTTGAAAATTTCGGTGGTTGGGGTCAGACATCACAAGTTGGCTTCAATGTTAGTAAATGACATTTGATCTGTTTTCGTAAACATAGTCAACACCAACAGTATTACCTCCAAGATAATCCCCATTCCACAGCTTCCGAAGAAAGAAATCCCGGTATCATTGTTGATAAAAATAATTCACACCCTTATTTTATAATTCAGACCCATCATTTGCCTTTCAGACCCTAGGTATTATCAAATGGATAATCTCAAGCCGGCATCCTAGAGCGTTCATGAAAATCCAAAAGGCATTGCTGTGACCATGACTTGAAGTTGGAATTTCTTTGGCATTTCCTTTTTTCAAAAAAAAGGTGTATAGAAGTTATCATAGGGCGTAGCAAGCATAGGAATCTTATTTGGCTGCAAGCTTCGATTTAAAGGATATGAAAGGACACAACAAATCACTTGAAAAAATACATGTTACATCCTATGGTTTCAGTCATAACAAAATTAGAAATCAAGAAATTTTGAAACTATAAAGAATTTTAGAAATAATTCAACCACGGAGGGATCGTTTTACCAGTTTGTTCATAAGCATTGTAAAGCTCGCACGCACATTAAATCGCCACTAATCTATTGCTACACGCTAGTCAAAATAATTATATTCTTTATTTTGCTGGGTCAGACTAGGCTAGAACCTTGGTTTCGGTGATTAATGTACATGTTCTTATAAAGGCCCACAAGCGTATCGCTAATAGTTCTGTTGTTTGTGCTAAACCCATTATATATATAAAAAAAAGTTGCAAAAAACTTGTAGTGTTGTTTTACCTAGTAAGATTGAGCTTAGCGCTTCCCAAGGATTGTTCAATGTCCCCAGAATTGATCGTTTTACCAAAGCACAAGATATAGACAGAAATATATTTTGACGATGACAATCTGTCAAATCAGGTAACATGTCAGTCCCATTAACTGGTGGAACGATTTTTGTGCTCAAAGACCGTTAGAGGAGTTTTTCCACCAGAAATTAAATCGTTTGGATTTGTGAATCCCTTCTTGTAACTTTAGCAGCTTTTTTTTTTGTTTACTTGTAAAATATCTGTCTTGGCAAATAAAGCCAAGAAACTGACATTTCTATTTTTTATTCTTACAATGACCGATGAGTTCGCCTACCTTATAAATAAAACTATCTAGTGCTCTTGAACAAAGTGCTAAACAAAAAAAAAAAAAGTTTAAATATTCACCTTGCGCAATCATTTCTGGAGTAGGGTCAACTGAGGTTCGGTTTGGATACGGGGTAGCCAAAGTTTCAAGGTTGATCCAAAACCTGCCCCACATATCCCCTAGCAAATGACCAGGCAGAGGGCCAGTAAGATCTACAACATCACCGTAGGTTTCATAAAGCCTTCTGCGAATGTATGCGTGCAGCTGGAGGTACAGTGGCTGAAATAAATATATAAAAAGTTGAAACATTTAATAGTTTCCACAGACATTTGAATCCAAATTATCGTGATTGTTAGACTCATTTTCCTCGCAACAATCACAGGTAGCGTTCCAGCCTTACCAAACATGTGCCTT
Source organism: Artemia sp. Qi Xiang Cuo (assembly GCF_049724085.1). Lineage (NCBI taxonomy): Eukaryota > Metazoa > Arthropoda > Branchiopoda > Anostraca > Artemiidae > Artemia > Artemia sp. Qi Xiang Cuo. Next base: position 7,232,727 of record NC_142800.1, on the reverse strand, counting down.
CCATATATAATTTTTTATTCGTTTTTTTTTTCCTCGAGCACTTCCTATGAAAGGGGTGGTTGGGGATACTTGTGAGGGGGCAAATTCAATTCAAAATGGAGATTTCCAGTCAGATTTTTAAGGTCCTCAATGACTGGAGGGTAGCTGGCCCCCCTCCCGTGTCTTTTTCTACTATTCGGCCACCAGAAACCCCCCCAGATATCTGGTCAAAATTTTCAGACAAACATTTTTTTTCAGATTCGTAAAAAAAATGAAATAAATAAGACATCAAGGATGAAATGACCTCCACAGCCCCTGGCAGAGTGGCAGTAAATTTTTTATTTTGTCAACTATTATATTTTGATTTTATGATGAAAAAACAGAAGATTTTTAGAGGTCATTCACCGGAGTAAGAGAAACACACGTTTTCTTTGGAGGGGGAGGGCGCTATGAGTCCCAAAAATGGACAAAAAAAGATTAAAACTCGCATCCACATGACCTTTGCCAAGGGTGCCTTAATGTACAAAGCAAAATTTAGTCTAGGGGCATAGACTCATCAAAACATGGGCCAAAAATGTTTTTTTGTTAAGATGTTGATCCCCCACACAGTGAATGCAAAAATAAATCTACACATTTTTTCGACTGGCTTGAAACCTTCAATAGCCCTTGCCCTGGCAAAGAGGAACACGGATTTTGTATTGGGGGAAGTGACAGGGCTGGAAAAAGGGTCAAAAACTTTTCCTATTGGTTCAAAACTTATATCTTTAAGCCTTTGGGCTAAGGGTGCCCTAGTGCAGAAGGATAGATAGAAAACAATTGATTCCCCCATAAAAAATGAGGTCCACCAAAAAGCAAACTGCTTTTTCTGAACAGCGTAAAACCTATACCTGTCAGATCCTGAGCAAGGGAAACTCTAATTCACAAGAGGGCCTTGGCCTTGGTACTTGGCAAGTGGCAGGCTTCTATGTATAGATTCTATTTGTCGCTTGTCAACAAACCGCAGACAATTTGAGCCTTTTCTGATTTCCTAACGTCACCATTGGTTTGATACAGCCACTTTGGCTGTATCCCTGTATTTATGTCTATTTTGTAGAGATATTTTAAAATTAAACCTTGAACCTTTGGGAAAAATAGGAAATCCTTCTTAAAGCTGTAACCTATTTAGATCGTTCTTGTAGCCAAAAATGTCAATTTCCCAATTTTAAGAAGAAATAAAAACTATGTAACTGAGGCCGGGTCCTGGCATCGCTACGCGACAGGCTTGTATATATTGATTCTCATTGTCACTTATCTTGTAACTGCAGACAAAGAGAGCCTCTTCTTGATATCATGGCTTTACCAAAATTTCGATACAACCACCACGGAAAAAATAGAAATTCTTCCTTAAAGTTGTAGCCTTTTTAGATCGTTTTAATGGCCAGAAATGTCAATATGCCAATTAAGACAAAAAAATTCGCAGCTGATTTCGAAGCCGAACCCCGGCACTCGGTATGTTGTGGACTTGTATATATTGATTTTTTTTTTGTAATGTATATATATATATATATATATATATATATATATATATATATATATATATATATATATATATATATATATATATATATATATATATATATATATATATATATATATATATATATATATATATATATATATATATATATATATATATATATATATATATATATATATATATATATATATATATATATATATATATATATATATATATGTTGGGCCCCGGCACTCAGTACGAGGCAGGCTTTTCTTTTGTCATTATGAAAGACATGTCGCCGAACCTTTGTTTCTTTTAATTGTTCAGGTGGAGGGACAAAAAACTTTCTTTTCTTCGAACGAATTATCTAGTCCAGGTTTTTAATTTTCAAAGATATGGAAGGCTTTGACGACCACCTTTGTTTCTTTTGATTGTTCAGGTGGTCAGACGAAACTTCTTCTTCTGCCTTGGCTTGTATTTGTCATTAAGACAGACATATCGCCGAACCTTTGTTTCTTTTAATTGTTCAGGTGGTGGGACAAAACTTATTTTTCTTCCAACGATTTATCTAGTGTATATTTTTGATTTTAAAAAGTATGGTAGGCATTGATGACCTTATCCAAGTCCAAATCCAAAACCCAATCATCATCGCTATCATTTTACTTTGTTTGGTTCCTTTAACCTCGGATTATCTTTCGTCATTATGAAATACGTATCACCAAACCTTTTTTTTTTTTAACAAAGGTATGGTAGGCATTGACGACCTTAGTCGTGTCAAAATCCCAATCCCAATCATTATCGCTATAGTATTCAATTTTGACAGGTTTTGGTTCTCGCTGTCCAGGTTGATTTTCATTGACTAGCTCACATTTTCGGTGTTGCATTTCTTCTAACCGCGAGTCTATGCTCTTCCTTTTTGTTTTTGACCTGCTCACACGCTGGGTGTCAAATGTCTTCTAACCGCGTGGTTTTGCTCTTCATTTCATTTTTGACGCACCGCCGTTTTTCTTCTAACTGCGTGTGTATTTGCTCTTCATTTTTATTTTTGACCTGCTCACATACTCGAAGTCGCATGTCTTCTAACCGCGTGTTTCTTTGCTCTTTTTTTTATTTTTGACACATCACCGCATATTTATATATATATATATATATATATATATATATATATATATATATATATATATATATATATATATATATATATATATATATATATATATATATATATATGTATCTATATATATATATATATATATATATATATATATATATATATATATATATATATATATATATATATATATATTCTCGCTGTCGCTTGTCTTCTAAACGCAGACAATTTGAGCGTTTTCTTGACGTCAAAAAGGACCTTAAATTAGAAATGGTTCCTTTGTGATGTTGTATTGTTTTATTTAACCTTTAACTTTTCCCCCGGCTTGTCTTTTATCATTAGGAAACAAATATTGCCGAACCTTTGTTTCTTTTAATTGTTCAAGTGGTGGTAAAAAACTTATTTTTCTTCCAAAGATTTATCTGGTC